>NW_016157785.1:66531-77615 GCF_001687245.7 Rhagoletis zephyria | reverse complement strand
GAGTAAAAAGACTATTTCTTGGAGAGAAGTTACAAATTCGAGCCGGAAAAGGTTTTGCCAGCAAGAGTTCGCAATTAGGAAAAACATATGATTGTGGCGCATGGTTGGATTTTTTGTCGACGATAATTTGAATAAACAAGTTCGTTAAATTTAAAAATTTACAAACTGGAGCGATTTTAAAATGAAAAATGTAAGATAATACTTGTTTACTTAATGAAATTAGTTAATTCCAATGATTTGAAAGGTACTCGGCCAAAAAAAACTGTATTCTTAATTGGAATGCAATCTCAACCAGAGTAGATGTAGTAAGCCCGACAAATAAATTGAAACGTATGTTGAAGAAAGTCGGACTGACAAGATATATACACGTAGATCCTGTTTTTTGCCTCTCTGAAAGAATTTTAAAAATTCTACACAAATTTCTTTTGTTTGAAATACAACCGTGGACACTAGCTGGCAGAAAAACTTCCAACCTTGCGTTCGTACAGAAAATTGCACGTTTCTCTACATGAGAGAGAATTTGGGAGCATTTTTTCTTACTATCTGATATTTTGAGTGAATTCTCGCTGACTTTTCGACGAACAAACCTATTGTCTTCCCTACAAGGCCTTTTCAGACTGACCGAATCTCAATACACTCAAACAGAAACCAATAAACATAAAAAACGCTGTAAAAATTTCCCTTCAATTTTAAGGCAGTAAAACAACGACCTTAAGTAACATCAACTGAGGCCATATGTTCACAACGGATGCAAAATCACAGTTACACACAAGAACTGGTCAGATTTTTCAGAAATCCCTTCAATTCAGATGTAAAATATGATGCCAAAAGACTGCAGATGTCCCATTTAGATGACCGGTCATATGACCGGCAGATGTCTCGTAGGATCCTCAAAGAGTCGTGCTTTACATAGAAATTTGTGCTCTTTTATCTTCATTTTGACTCACTTCAGTGTTGGTTCCTTTAATTCAAGTTGGCATTCGGTTTTTGGAATTTAAATAAGTTATCAGCAAAAAAGTTTGTTTAAAAAAATACATATGTATATAGTGCTTGGAAATATCAATTTTTCCTTTACCTTAAACTTTGGGAGTGGGCAAAAATGATGTTTTGTAATTTAGGCAGAATTGAATATGCGCTATCTGGGAAGACAATAACTACATGTGATATTTAATCTGTTTGTTGGCACTATATCCAATCTTAAGAGTCTTAACAGTGAAACAATTTCTTATTTTCTAAGTTTGCGAACAAAACTTCACACTTAAAATTAAGACATTTATAACAAACATTTTATGAAGAAAACCCCTTTTTGTTTAAAATAACAATAAGCGAAATTGGCCCAATTTCATAAAATCCTGCCTGACTTGAAAATTTTCTCCACGATTAGGCTAGTAGCCATTTCTAACAGATTTTGGGTCGCTTAGTCAAAAATGGAAACATATATACATATTTGAATTTTAAGAAAACAAGGCAAATAGCAAAATCGGCTAATTTTTTTTCTGCAAAACGACTAACAAATCGGCTGCCGGCTAAATCGAAATTTCTCCGGCTGTTTGCTATCGCAACCGGCTAAATCTAGCCGGAAAAGGCTAAAATGGCAACACTGGTTATAAGCGTCATTCATTTGTGGTGGCAGCAAAGACAGCACGCTATGCGCTGGTGTTCAGTCATCCTCTAATTTCGTTTAGGCATCGATACTATTAAGCCAACGCCGCTGCTCAGTCATACAAAGCAGCGGTATTGATTGAGTATGAAACAGTTGACGATCAACCAATGCCAATCCCTGGTATGAATGTATGGATATGCAACAACGTTGTGTATGTACATATGTAGAGAGCCAAAGGGAACAAATTCTTTGCAGATCTTCCGCTGTATCGCTGTGTGCATGTAACATGAACGAAAGACACAAGTCAAAAGAAAAAAGTTATTTTCTAGCTGTTGAAATCTCGACGCCGTCTTTGTTGTAAGAAGTAAACAACGAAGAGAACAGAAAGAACCGCGTAATTGTTGAACGCATGAATAATCATTTTTATTATGCAAATTCTTCTATAAATCTTGTCGTTGTGTTAAATTATTCTTTACCTTATGTGTGCACAAGTTGTCACAAGCGAAAATTAAGAAAATTGCAGTAAAAAGCCACCACCAAATTGTAAAACACGAACAAATGTAAACAAACGGCTAATGTCAAAGTCGCCCAACTTTTTTCCTAAATGCGATTATAACGGGCTACTAAGAAGGCGTGATCTTGTATTTTTGGTTCATGACATGCACACGAACGTAGCAATGATTTGAACGCTATGGAACAAAAACAGAAACAAAAGGGAATAAATGGAACAATTTTTCATTATCTTTTGTCCCGCTGAGACGCTACCGATCGAAATGAACGTAGCAATGCTTTGCTCAATGTAAAAATTTTTAAATCTTTCGACGCAAATATTTCGAAAATGGTTCAATAAATCTTAAATCTAAGTTTGTGCAAAGCTTCAGATCAAACACTTTAATTTGATGTATAATTTGTCTCTGTACGACTTGTAGATCGCTGGGAATAAGCGCCTTGTTTCAGAATAATATATAGATAATAATAATAATAACGTGTACCATACATTCTTCACTTGCGAACACTTCTTGATTTCGCGCAGAATGTTGGAAGAAAGATACGGAGACACGGAGACATAACTCCGAACAACATAATTGGAGTAATGATCTCAAGTGCAGACAAGTGGAAGCAGTTGCGAGATACGTGAAATTCGTACTCCGCTGCAAATGAGAGGAGGGATGTCTACTGAGGACACCCAAATGAAACGCCATTACAAAAGAGCAGCTTTGAGGCTCAAGTAACCCGCTCCTGCATCTGAAGACATGCAGAATTGCGGTGCCAGAGGCGGGATTCTTGCGCGGGCGGTGTGAGTTTGGGTTTTAGTGGGTAGCTCAACACACTTCGGTGGGAGTCCCACACTCGGGGAAGGTAGTATAGAGACTAGCGCCCCCGGCCAGTGCATAAAGCATTTCCCTCTCCTACGAAAAAAAAATAATACTAATAATAATAAACATATAGCTGAATAAAGTGCATAAGTCCTGAAAAGTGGGGCACGCTTTAAAAAACTGGTTGTGTAGTTCTAAAATAAGATACGCAGGCGGAGTCGCGGGTATCAGCCAGTAGTACCTATATATTAAAATTTGTATTAAATATGAAATTTCATAGATGTTATGTATTAATCTGTTGTGAATTTTAGGTTTGTAAACTACCTTCGTTTTAATCATCTGTTCCTGAGATCATTAGTTCCTAAGTTCTTTTATGATACTTTATTAAGCAAACATGTCTTCCTTCATTAGGCCACTCGCATTGTCGACACTCAATTTAAAAACACTACAAAGTTTGCATTAATTTCTCCCAGCCTTTTGCGAAAGAGACAGAATGTCTCTTAAGGCATAGACAGATGGCCGCGTTGATCCGTATCACCTTGTTAATTCGGAATTATCTCGGGAATTTACTGCAGTTAATCCGGATTAAGTCCTATAGTTCATTTCAATAGTTTATTCGGATCACAGAAATTTTCGACGGGAACACTGGCAAAAGCGACCAGCTGTTGTCTATTGTACAAGTAAGCAAACAAAGCAAGCAGGCTTGAGCCTAGAGGTGCCAAAAAATCAATTCTGACATCGATACATCGATTTTTTTTAAGTTTGGCACAGCGTCGATGCTGTGGGGTGAAATCGACTAAAATCGAAGAAAGTTCCTTCGCTACTTGTAAAAGTGACGGTGAGTAGATCGTGCGCTATGGGTACCACTAAAATTTTATAGTGTAATTTCAAAAATTTTCAAGACGGTGCTTTAAGAGGCTAAGCACAATGTGCATATCAGATTTGGTCAAGATCGGTGAAGTATGTAGTTATTGAGATACACATACATATGTATATGGTATAAGTGAGCAGTGCCACGCCCGTTTTGCAAATTTTTTACTAAAATAAAATTTTTGTGCTAAATAGCCATTGCATATATAAATTTTGAGTAAATATTGAAGAGCAGGTCAAAAAATTGTATAGTCCGGTACATACATACAAATAAATCCAATGCAGTATTTTTCCTTGTTGTAAGCAGTGCGCGATTCCACACCGAAGGGCCTGGGTTCAAGCTCTGGCCAAAGCAACACCGCAAAAAATGTAGAAAAAAGGCTTTTTATTAACAGCGGTCGCCCCTCGGCAACCAATGGCAAACCTCCGAGTGTATTTCTGCAACGAAAAACAGCTTTCCATTAAAATGCATTAGCCATTTGGAGTCGGCGTAAAACTGTAGGCCCCTCCCCTTTGTGTAACAACATCAAGGCGCATGCCACAAATCGGAGGAGGAGCTCGGCCAAAACTAGCTAACATACCTGCAACCGCCCGTCTATTATTATTATATTTTTGCTTAAACTGCTTAACTTCGACAATTTGTATCAATTTATTCGAAAATAAATGTACTTTTAGATAAATACTACATATTTAACAACTTTCATAGTAATTTAAGGATGTCAGTGGCAAAAATACATCGATATATTTCTTTGATTCGTTATTAGAAAATGTGTTCAATATTTCAAATGAATAGCTGTAACTGAGCTAATTATGTTTCTAACGGAACTTTTTAGAGTAATCCAGTAAAATTTTTACGAATTTTCATGTTTTGGCGTTTTTGTACGCAAAAACGTTCATAGTATGGGAAATTGAGGGAGNTTACGAATTTTCATGTTTTGGCGTTTTTGTACGCAAAAACGTTCATAGTAGGGGAAATTGAGAGAGCGAAAATGACAGCTGAAGTTGCAGGTTTTACTGGATAAATTTTTACTTGTAACAATTTGTCAGTACGACAAAAAGCTGATCGCGTGTCGCAGAATGCAATTTAAACTAATAAGAAAACTGCTTGTGGGTTTTTATTGTTGAAATTGATAAAATAAACTTATTTACATATCAAATATATGGTTTTATTAGGAATTTGGTGCGAATAAACAAGCAATTTATCAGCTGTTCATGAAACTCGCAACTTAGACTGGATCACAAATTTTAATTTGGTTTTTGTTCCCCAGACGCCACTATCCAATTTTTACGTAGAATCGCCCGCTGAATCTGGTTAATTTTTTAATATATGCATACTTTTGAGAAATATTTTCAATTTACCGTTGTTCGGCTTAAAAAAAAGAATGTTTCCACTTAATGAGGTATATCTTACCAACCAATCGAATAATCATAAGCAGGAAGTAATGTTACTCATACGCCACGTACACCTAAGTAGCACGCTTTTATGCTCATATTTCATACAAAATATATTAGTTGCTAAACTTTCCCAACTAGGCTTTCATTCGGTTCTTCTTCGGTGGATCAAGTCTTATTTAGCTGAAAGCAAGAGTTTCGTTTTTCTAGATGGAGTTTCTTCCAAAACATTCACCCCTACTTCCGGGGTCCCACAAGGAAGCATCTTGGGGCCCTTGTTTTTCATTTTATTCATAAACGACATCGGGTTATGCTTTTCAACTGCTAAGTTTCTTTTGTACGCTGGCAACTTAAAAATTTATTCAGTGATAAAAAGCCCTAGTGCCTCTTTTGCTCTGCAATCTGAGATTGACAAATTGGTGTTTAAAAAACCGATTGTGTCATAATATAAAAAATGCTGTAAAATTACATTTGCCAAACTACAAAAGCCTCTGCAAACTTCGTATCATATTTCTAACTCGCTTTTATCGCCGGTTAATGAAATTAAGGACCTTGGAATTTATTTCGACTCGAAGTTTTCATTCCTTACGCATATAAACTGCGTTATAGCAAATGCGTTCTCCATGCTAGCTTTTGTTCGTCGAATAACTAAAGATGTTCGGGATCCTTACACTTTTAAGACTTTATATTCTGCTTTTATCCGATTTAAGTTAGAGTATGGCGCTTTCATTTGGAATCCATACCAGTAAACTCACATAAGTCGTTTGGCGTCTGTTCAAAAGGTTTTTATACGCTATGCCCTGCAATCATTAAATTTTTCTGATCCAAAACCTTCTTACTCCTCTCCATGTAAACTAATTAACTTGATGACCCTTCGTAATAGAAGATTAGCTCTCTCAATGTCATTTCCGGCAAAACTGATTGCCCTGCCTTGCTCGGAAGAGTTAATTTTAATGTTCGGAGTAGAAATCTACGAAGCACTGAATTATTTAACATTAGCTTTAGTAAAACAGTTTATAGCATGAACACACCGATCAGAAGAACACTGGCCGAATTAAACCTTATCTCAAGTTCTCTAGACTTAGACTTTTCTTTACCAAGGACTACACTCCGGAATATTATATTTTCTCATTTATGTAATAATCCAGCTTGATTGGGTTATCAAGCACACGCTTTTTAAACAATTTTTAATTTTCATTTCATGTATGCAGTTTTCATAGTCTGTAATGAACTCTAGTTCTTAGACTAATTAAATGAATGCTAATTGTGCCTATTACAATTATTACAATTTTGAGATCTCTATTGCATTGAAAGCTCTTAAGTTACTGATTTTTCAGTCTGTAGAAATGAATGTTTGCTTATTCCTAGTTTTCCATTTAGATTAATTTGGTAACTTTCTTGTTAGTCTGTAAGAATAATTTTTTTGTATTCATTGGCTAAAAAAATAAATAAATAAATCTTTGCGCATTTTCATTTGACCACTAATTACTCTTTATTTATCCATCGCTTTTCTTCATTAGTAACTTGATTTTTTTGTAACAGAACAGGCTTTAGCACAGAGGCAAAAATTTTACACAGACCCTGTTGTTTTTTGAATTTTTATTATGTTAAAGTGTTTTTTTTTTCATATTTTCATATGAAGAAAAACAAAAAATCTGGAATGATTAATTAATTTACGGTCTCCACAGGCAAAAGTTTTTGCCTACCNACAGACCCTGTTGTTTTTTGAATTTTTATTATGTTAAAGTGTTTTTTTTTCATATTTTCATATGAAGAAAAACAAAAAATCTGGAATGATTAATTAATTTACGGTCTCCACAGGCAAAAGTTTTTGCCTACCAACTGTCATTTTTATTGCATGATAAAAATTTTATCATTTGTGCGTGGGCATTTTTTATCTTGATAAAAGCATTTGTAAGATGGCTATTTTTGCAGGATTTCATTACTGAAAAAATGTAAAAAATATGCTGTTTCACACCCAAGCAAATAACAACAAATATTTTAATAGAAAACAGCTAAATTTTTGCTTTTATACTGAAATATCAATAATGTTGTCTCCACGAAGCTATCGCGCAAATGAAAATGTAGCTGTCAAAGTACCAAATTGCTGGCAATATTTATTAAGAAAAAAGCTCTGATAATTTTTGCTCGCCGAGAGAAATATGCAGTCTCCATGAGAAAAATTTTGCCTGATAACATTATCAAGATAAAAACTTTTGCCTGTGGAGACAGCAAGTAATTTGTCAGACTTATCGAAAAGTCACATATATACGGTCTATGTGGAACCGTTAGCTTTCATTTGCCGTATTTCATATAAAGATTGTAAAATTGTGTAACCACTTTTTGTGTAAAGTTGAATAACGGTAAATTGAAAATATTTTGAAAACTTATCCATAGAATAAAAAATTAAGTAGATTTTTGGAATCAGCAAGCTATTCCTTATAGGAATTGGATAGCGGCTTCAATTGAACTTTTTTGTTGTAATCCAGCACTACTAGATTACTGAATTAGCATTACTGGATGTGCGTTCGCGTACTTTTTTGCATATTTTTTCTATGAGAGCGAATTCTTAGAAATTAAGTTACTGAAGAGTTGCTAGCAAGTTACTGTATAATTTCTCAACAACCGCAACTATAGTCAAACTCACTTCTCTTTCTGCACAATTGAGAAACTGAAATGGTTGTTCAATGTACTATAGATATCAGTTTTTAGAAAACATCGATTTATCGTTGCATCCATACTTCGACTATTTGTTGATCGAGTAGAAAATTTTCGATGTTTCGAAGCAAAACATCGATATTTTCTCATTGATGTTTTTCCGACATCTCTATAGTAATTTTTCAAATAAGCGATGGTCAAAGTTAAAAAATGGAGAAAAATAGATTTTTTTTTTTAATTTTACCCGATGAAAACTCCCAACAAGCTAAATCTAAAATAAATTGTTATACATCGTTTTAAAGCTATATATAACTTCCCTTTGCAAAACATATTTTAGTTCTCAAATCAGATGAAGAATAGTCAAGCTGATAAGTGCATCAAGTACGAACATGATGGTTGTTTTTAAATAAAATAAAAATGGAGGGTTCAGGAAATAAAAAAAACCTATTTGCATGTGTATTTCGTGATTTATTTTTTATAGCACCGTGCCCATAAGATGGGTAATTAATGGAAATTAGAAGTTACTAGAAACACATGATTTCAGTCATATCAATTGGCTTAGTGCCAATTTTTATTTTTTTTTTTTTGTTAAGAAATCTCCGAACTGGGTTTTGTAAATCGCACCGATTTCAAATCGTATGATTTGCAGAACATGCCTAATAGCTTTTACTAAAAACTCGATTTTAATCGATTACAATTATCGATTATCAAAAATTATTGCAAAAACATCGATGTTGTAAAAATCGATTTTCTTGCAGCTCTACTTGGGCCCAGGTTCGATCATCGGCCGGAGTGATTGCCAAACATTTTTGTTTTTGTTATTTAGTTTATTTTTTCATTCTATTTGATTGATATACTTTGTTTTACTTTGCTTCATTTATTTTTGTTTAAAAAATAATAATTGAGTAAAAATCCTACTGGAAATGGGACTCGCACCTCTTTAATGAGTATTACTGCCGTCTGTCGAGGCACAATTTAGATCTGGCCAACTTCGCCGCTAATCCGGATTAACGTTGCCGTCTGTCTGTGCTTTTACTTGTTATGCATAAGTCCGCAAAGGAGCAAAATTCGGCGACGCGCTTTCGCTGCGATGAAGCGGTGCAACTTATTCGAAAACGGCGGGGTGGGAGTGTTTATTTTCACATTCATGGAAAAGTTAAAGCAAACTGCGGTGTTTTCATCGCAGTCGGAAGCAGAAGTAACGTTGTGTAGGGCGCAACCGAGGACGTTTTCACATGTTAACGGCACTTGAAAGGAAAACAAGGCGAAATTGGCATAATTTACATGACAACAATAACAATAATATTAACAACAACAAATGCAAATTTGACAGCATATGGCGAGTGACTGAATGCAATAACGCAATGACTTACAGGCAACAGACAAACACAGAACTTGTGACTTGCAAACTTTTTATTGTTTGCGCAAACAGAATTCAAAAATGTAGAGCTCGACGATTGCAGTTGACATACGTTACGTTGTACATACAAATATTGCGTGTGGGTTGTGTGTACTTACCCCCATGGAGTGGATATCTGGCAATATTATAAGTATAGTGTTAGTGTTTATGTGGACATGGAATTGGGCGGTTGTGGTTGCGGTTATGTGAGTGCTGTAGGTGTCGCTCTATGCATCGTTGCCTGCAGATTATTTGTGTGCGTTTGTAAGGGACGAGAAGAGAGAACGGCAGAGCGTTTCGAGTTCAAACAGCAGCAAACCGCAATGTGTGACGTTGTTGACATGGACGCAATTTGCATGCCAACTAGTCAAAGTTGCAACAGCAGCATTTACACAAACACTAAGTTGGTGTGGGGTATTGCGGCAAAAGTATTTAAAGATTTAAGCACTCGTACCTACAAAATCGCAGGTGCCCATTTTTTATATAATTTGTGTTGTTACCAAGAAAATACGCAAATTTCTATGGTTGTGTTCATTCATTCAATGCTTCATCAAACTTTTATAGTGGCTTGTTTTAGCGCCCCTTGCGATAATTTTACGGCCATATTATTGACTTGTCGTTATTCCTCCTTATTCCCCGCATTAGTTATTCTGGGAAAATCTGAGCGACGCACAGTGCTTCCCTTCCATATGAAATGTGGGCAAAAATAGAATTATGGACGGATTTAAATGAAAATTCGCTTCTTAGTAAAATTAAGGATGCTAAATTCAAAAATGCAATTTATAACTTTCATACTTTCACTGTAACCGGAGTTTGAATTTGAAAATTTGGGTTCTTTTGGCATTTACATCAGGGTACGAAAATAAACTATATTGTACGTTACTATTTCGTTTCGTTTATTATTTCAACAGTTCGGTACAATACGAAAACAAAACGGCTGAGTTCTCTTTGGCGATAGTACACTACAGTAGTTTAGTAGTTACAGACGAAAGAACAAACGAAATGAATCGTGCAGAGAAAAATATATGTATGTATGTGGGATTGTGCAGTAACGCAGAATAATATCGATGGCAGGCAGTCGAACAACAGCCGTGGACGTAGACGCAAGTTCCGCTCTTGATATAGCCGTGGGCAACCAATCAACAGTTAGCTATCTTCCCTTATATATTATAATTATACTTACTTAAAGTAACCATTTCTACAATTATCATTGCTTGAATTTTAATAACTATGCAACTAAATTTTAATTACGATAAATTGTAACAACACAACTAAATAAACATTCATATTAAAAATAATTAAAAAACCACAACGTGGGGCTCAACCGGGATTTGGCTCAGTTGTTGTTAGTGCCACACTAAATTTAAATGAGCGGGCGCAGAAAAAGAATTTAGCAAAGCAGCAGCCGTGAAGTTGAGTTTGACGGCACCATGCCAAATTCTTCGCGACTTGATGAAAGAGATCGAGAGGGTACAACAAAAATAAATTTTTCGGACATCGAAGGCGTTATAAAAAAATTCACTGGAGACGAAACATTGAGTGTGCGGGTGTGGCTCCAAGATTTTGAGAGTTATGCAGAGACGTTCCGTTGGAGCGATTTACAACGATTTATATTTTTCATGAGGTCGCTTAGCGGTATCGCAAAACTACATTGATTGTGAAGCAAACCCTCGCTCGTATGCAGAGCTGAAATCTGCACTATATACTGAGTTCAAGCGGTGGGGTTGCCAGATGAATGTACGTAACCAATAGTTATTCAAGACACGAACGATTATATCAGTATAGACACGAATTGACATGGCCACTATGAAAACGTCCACACTGACATACGATAAAAGAATCGGTG
>NW_016157785.1:38826-66506 GCF_001687245.7 Rhagoletis zephyria | reverse complement strand
TCAAAATGGGGGGGATTGCCAGATGAATGTACGTAACCAATAGTTATTCAAGACACGAACGATTATATCAGTATAGACACGAATTGACATGGCCACTATGAATACGTCCACACTGACATACGATAAAAGAATCGGTGGTGACATACCACCAGACTAGAAAAATATATTTCTTTTTGGAATTGGACACGGAGCGAACCACACTCATCAGCCCTCGCAAGAACGGTATTAAAAGCTGGCGGCATTCGGGGAGGCGATACTCACCCCTCAGTGGAAATTAATAGAGACAAAAGGTGCCGTCACATTCCTTCCCACAAATCCCCAGCCATGTTGTTGCGTAGAATAAAGAAGTTGTGAGCATCAAATCGGGACTATTCATTTGACAGCAATTGAGTCACCATAAGCCGGTAATACAAAATCAGTACACGTAAGTCAGCCACTTTCTTGCCATCATCCATTGGAAACGAGCTATCCATCAACCGTAAATAAAGTTTCCTGTTTGGACCGTCAAACCAAGGTCAAGCAAATCAGAAGTGCAAGTGTGAGGGAGCTAAGACTTACCAAACAACAAAAAAAATGCTAAATATCAATGGTAAGTCCTAGCTACCTCAAACTTGCACTTTGTTAGATTAAAATTGAATGGGCTAATAACTGAGTACTTAACTTTTTTCTAAAGAGTGTAAATTGCAATACTTGGATGGAAATTCGCAGAGTTTTCTTTAATTTTGCATAAGGTTTGGAACTCTGATTTTTGGGGTTTTTGGTGTAGAATTAACCATATTTTTATAAAAAAATATGGAAAAATAAAATATTTACAAAATTGTTGCCTGTATTGTAAAAACTTCACTGTACTTAAACTTTATTGACTGACTGTATATCTTATTTAAGTTAAGTACGACAAAAACTTTCGAAGTACTTCATATACATATAAGCTTAAAAAGAACTGAATTTACTTAAAAATCAATATGCTTAAATTTAGACAAGTAAGACAAAGTGAACTAATATTTTTACTTTTAAGCAGAACGCACTTTTGTTTTTTACTTACTACTTAAGTTTAATACTACTACTACTACTAATGTGGTTTATAAATTTTTAATAAATGCGTTTAAACATTTGTGATTGTATTGTCCTTCCTTCAACCGATCGTATTTAATATAGAAGGGGAATGTTTCGACAAGCCTGATTAGAAATGTAGATCTAAGGTGACGAATTTATAACAGGTTGGGAACTATAAAAAATGGATGCAGATCGAACTAGATCTCATCTGTCGAATTAGGAACTGGTTTGGAACTAAAGAAAAGGGGATGCAGAACGAACTAGATCTCATCTGTCGAATTTGGAACTGGTTCGGAACTATAGAAAAAGGGATGCAAAACGAACTAGATCTTATCTGTCGAATTTAGAACTGGTTCGGAACTAGAGCCAAAGGGATGCAACGGGGGACAATTGACACTTCCTAGGACATCGCAATGTTAAATTCGCCAGTCGCTAGCATGCAAAAGAGAATTAACGCGCACTAGTCATGGTTCCAAACGCACTAGAACCGAACCAGTTCCGCACTAGTTCGTTTCCCTACAGGGGATGAGATATGCCGTGAATATTTGTATAAGATGATCGACATAGCCTCTCAAGCAGATGTTGACGTGGCTTCCATCATAAGTTATGTCATACAAGGTATCAACGATACGAACAACAATAAAGCGGTTTTGTACGGCGCGAATTCTATAAGTGAATTTAAGGAAAAGCTAATAATCTACGAAAAGATAAAGGGTGATAACCAGCAACGAGAAAATACACGTTTTGCAAAACGACCGAAGTGTGGGCAAAATTAGAGCGGTGCAGTCTTAAGCAAAATCGCGATATTGCTTTAACTGCGGTTCAAGCGAACATGAGTTTCATATGTGTCCGCAGAAAGAGAAGGGGCCGAAATGTTTCGGATGCAATGAGTTCGGGCATAAGCGTAGAGATTGTCCAAAAGCTACACACTCGTCCGCGGTAAGTGTTATTTCGGTAAATAATATGTGCATTCCAGTCAAGGTCAACGGGGTCGCAATTGACAGCTTGCTCGATATAGGGAGTGATATATGCATTATTAAAGAGTCCGTCGTCAATATATTAAAACCGCTGTCTATTGACAGGAAAGTTTCTATTTCTGTGGCTGGTTTAGACTCCAAGGTGTGTACGAAAGGTGTTTGCAAACTTAATACGCTAATAAGTGGCGAACCCTATGATGATGTCAAAGCGCGTATCGTAGATGACAGCAGCATGAAGCACAATATAATATTGGGCGGCAATATTATACGGCAAGCAATTGTAAAAATAGACGCGGGTAAACTGACAATCGTAAAGAAGGTGAATGCGTCGGAGGGATGCAAATGCACAAAATCTGAAAACGCATGCTTCTTGGCAGACATAAAACTTGAAATAGCAGATAATAAGCTTGATTTATCAAACATCCGCGACAAGCCCGTAGCAAATAAAATCCAAAAGATGGTTAACGACTATACACCAACAGCATCGAAGTATTCACCAGTGCAGATGAAGATTATTTCACTGGACGACGTACCCGTTTTTACGNCCCGTAGCAAATAAAATCCAAAAGATGGTTAACGACTATACACCAACAGCGTCGAAGTATTCACCAGTGCAGATGAAGATTATTTCACTGGACGACGTACCCGTCCGAGGCGTTTACCACCGCATGAACAAAAGATTATTGATGAACAAGTCAGGGTGTGGCTACAGAATGGAATCATTACTGAAAGTTCGTCCGATTATGCAAGCCCAGTTGTCCTTGTAAAAAAGAAGGATGGGTCACATCGCCTGTGCATAGGTTTCCGCGAGCTGAATAAAAAGATACGGCACGATCATTACCCACTGCCGATAATTGAGGATCAGTCAGATAAGTTGCAAGGAGCGTTGGTGTTCAGCACGATTGACTTGGAAAATGGATTTTTCCATGTCGAAATAGAACCAAGCAGTAGAAAATTTACCGCATTCGTAACGCAAGGAGGCCAGTACGAGTTTCAACGCGTACCTTTCGGGCTGTGCAATTCTCCTAGCATATTTCAGCGTTACTTAAATTATGCTTTTAGAGAACTAATATATGCGAATATAGTTATCGTTTATATCGTTGATTTAATCATTCCTGCTAAATCCATGGAAGAAGGATTGCAGCGACTGACGACAGTTTTCAAATGTGCTGAGGAAAATGGCATGCGTATAAAATGGTCGAAGTGCCAATTTTTGAGATCCGAAGTCGAGTATTTAGGTCACATTGTGAAAGCTGGTAAGATTTCTCGTGATGAATTTCCCGCAGCCTCGAACTACAAAACAGTTGCAGAGTTTTTTGGGTCTCATGGGATACTTCCGAAAGTTTATACCAGAGTACGCAATTGTGGCCAGACCGCTAAGTCAACTTTTAAAAAATGGTGTACAATTTAGTTTTGGAAGCGCGGAGACGTACGCCTTTAACCAGCTTAAATTAAAATTAGTCAATCCTCCGATTTTGAAGATATTCGAGTACGGTCAGCAGACTGAGCTACATACAGATGCAAGCCAGCACGGGTATGGCGCCATTTTGCTGCAGAAGAGCAACGAAGATGAGCAGCTGCATCCTGTATGCTTCATGAGCAGAAAAATGAGCGATGCTGAAGCCAAGTACTCCAGTTACGAATTGGAAGTGTTAGCGGTGGTGCAAGCCGTCAAAAAATTTCGCACATACCTATTGGGCCAGTTTTTCAAACTCGTTACTGAGTGCAAAGCGTTTGCTCTCACGTTGAAGAAGAAAGACCTAGTTACACGCATAGCACGATGGGCGATTTTACCCGAGGACTATCAGTACGAGGTGGAACATCGCTCTGGTACCAGAATGCGACACGCTGACGCTATCAGCAGAAATCCGACGACATAATGCATGCAAGCAGACGGTGCAGCAGTGCGTTTACGTCAAGCGCAGTCAAAGGATGAAAAGATATGCGCAATAATGGAGGCTTTGAAGCACGGCCCTTACAAAGACTACATAGTCCAAAATGGTATATTGTGTAAAAATTTAAATGGTTCTCTCTTATATTTCGTTCCAGAACGGATGAGAAACAGTATTGTTAGGACAGCGCATGAAGAAGGTCATTTTCACCTACAAAAAACCAAAGAAAAGATCGAACGTGAATATTATATACCCGATCTAACTAAAAGAATCGAGTCGTGTATTGATTCATGTGTAAAGTGCATCCTGGCTGAAAGGAAGCAAGGTAAGAAGGAATCGTTTCTCAACCCCATACCGAAAGGCGAACAGCCATTGGAAACCTTTCATGTTGACCACTTAGGCCCTTTAAGTACAATAACTAAGGGATACCGATATATTTTTGCTATAGTTGATAGCTTTACGAAGTTTTGTTGGCTTTGCCCAACTAGAGCACTTAGCGCAGACGAAGATGTCAAGAAATGTGAAATAGTAGCAGACACGTTTGGCTATCCCAGCCGAGTAATCGCAGACCGTGGTGGAGCCTTTATATCCAATATATTTAGGGATTACTGCAAAAACCATGGAGTGAAGCTTGTGCATGTAACCGCAGGCGTGCCAAGAGGCAACGGCCAGGTAGAGAGGCTAAATTCTACGATTATATCTGTCCTAACGAAACTCGGTGTAGACAAAACAGATAAATGGTTTCAGCCATGAAAAAAACCTAGTAAGGTTAAACCGTTCTCTCAATTTGTCGGCCATGATTTTTTTTTAAGTTTGCCAACATTTTAAAATCATATAAAATTGAGAGCAAGGCGAATTTATATAAGGTGGCTTTACTAGCTCAGCTGATTTTGTGTATGTGTTTCGCCGCACGGCTTCTGATATCAAATTGAAAAATTTTGTTTGAATTTCTACACACACTCTTACAGATTTTGACAGTTTATGCCGCCAAATCAAAAACAAAATACATGTAAATTTTTGTTTTTGTACTCCTGCTATCACATTATATTAATTCGCCTNTAGATATAAATTTCTAGTCGTTATTGTTTTTATACTGGCACAAAGTGCTGGTTCATAACTTGGATCATATATGACTCCTAAAAGATTCATATAAGAGTAAAAAAATGTTTGTTTTTGAAACCCATATTTCTTACTTACCTAGAACTCCTTTCCGACTCATATATTCTGAGCGCTCAGAATATGTTTGCGGTGGTTTGCGGGGTTAAAATTGAAAATGAGAATGTGTGTGTGAGTTTGTTTATAAAATTTTAAAATTAAATTGTTTGCAAACGTCAAGAATTCGAAAAATTCCTCTCAGCGGTTCTACCTTACTATTTTTTTATCATGGTTTCAGCAGGTGACAGTGCTACAGAGAGTATTAAATAACACGTTTCATCGAGCTATTCAATCAACTCCTTTTGAGTAAAGATGAGGGCAAGTAATGAGGAGAAAATCATGCAGTTAGTTGAAGAACTAACTAAGCTACAATGCGAATAGAGAAGAAGCACGTGAAAACGCAAAACAGGCAATATGCAAGATTCAAAATGAAAACAGAAACCAGTTCAACCGAGTGTAAAGCCGCAAAACTTTATAAACTAAACGATCTTGTAGCTATCGAACGTACACAGTTCGAAGTCGGGCTTAAAATCACACCGAAGTTTCTAGACCCTTACAGAGTCACAGTTGTAAAAGGCTTTGATCGTTACCAAGTTGAGAAGGTAGGCGACGGAGACGGGCCTTCTTCAACCACCACCAGTGCTGATAAGATGAAAGCGTGGGTGCGAGAAGGCAAACTATCCAACTTAGATGAAGATGAACATACCAGCGGTGCAGAATGGCCGTGTGTGGGAATGTGCAGTAATAGCTGAAATACAATGCCGGCGAACGGCGAACTCACCACAGCAAAATTCGCGCTGTCAAAATTAGAACACCCGCAACCATATGAAATTGAACACAGCCAAACCGAAATGTGAAGTTCGCTTGGCGGCGTTCCATGACGATAGATTTGCGTGCCAAAGGTGGCCGTATTTCTTTTTTGCTTTCAAAGTTTTAAAAGAAAACAACCTAAACACGATCTTTTTTGTTGTTTGAAAAATATAGTTGTGGATTCGTTAAATCTGGCTTGAAAAAAATTATTTATAATAATCTTTGTTTGTTTTACATTTATATTTGTTATCATTTCCTCATTTCTAAATATGGTTCAGTTTTTTCTAAATATGGTCACCCAAATTATAAAGGCGACTAAATGGGATCAGCTGTTTTCGCTACCGCTCTAATTCTGTTTAAGTAGGCGAAATAGCTGGGCGAACGGTGAACGACAGCATCGCACAATTCGGCGAAGTTTGCCGTTCGCCGGTATTGTATTTCAAGCATAAAGGTCTGGTTATGGATACTTCGCATAACTTCGCACAACAATTTGTACCAGTTCAATAAAAATGTAACTTAAGAAAACGTAAAGCAAAATCTAAACTAAACAGATCGCTAAGTTTTTAAAAGTTCTGCTAATTCCTGAGTAATGGTATACATACAAAATACATAAAAAGAACATACGAAATTGCAGTTTGAAGGTTATACGAAGTTGTGCGAAGTTATGCGAAGTATGCATAATCAGACCATAACGCAGAATAATATCGATGGCAGGCAGTCGAACAACAGCCGCGGACGTAGACGCAAGTTCCGCTCTTGATATAGCCGTGGGCAACCAATCAACAGTTAGCTATCTTCCCTTTTCATTTAATTATACTTACTTAAAGTAGCCATTGCTACAATTATCATTGCTTGAATTTTAATAACTATGCAACTGAATTTTAACTACCAATAACTAAACATAAAACGAATGGCTGCAATGAATAAAAAAAAATAAAAATGTTTTTTAATTGAATTGGATATGAAAGTTCACAGAAAAAAATATTTTTCACGTAATTGAAACGTACCCTATAACGTACATATAAAACGTACCCTATGGTACAATTGTCACAAACGAAAAGCAAACGTTTCTCTTTGGGGAAAATTATAAGATGATCGATGAGCAAATGGGAATTGTTTTGTACAGTTTATTTTCGTACTCTGATTTACATAGGTATGTAAATATAGTTCGTTATATTTTCAAAAGTGAGGTGTCAAATGACAGGGCTTGGCCTGTAGATAAGCAATAAAGTTTATTTATTTTTAAAGGTGGAAAACCTGTCATAAATTTAATCAAAATCATTTAATAAGTTCAATATATATAATAATACGAATTGAAATGGTTTTGAAAATGCTTTACTTTTACACGACACGTAGAAGGGGTGACACAAGTTTACCAAATTAAGATCACTTTGATTACGGAAATAAGGTAACTGGAATATGTACATCAATATGGGTATCAGACAAAAGAAAAAATTAGGCATATTAAGCAAGAAATAAGTGAAGAGTAAAAACATTCCTTAGTTAATTTAAGAGTCCAGTAATTTTATCAGAACAAATCACTGATTCACAATGTATGTATTTGTTATAAAATAACACATACGATGTCGTAAACCTTTGGTTGGACACAATTGTTATTTTAGTTTAACTAAATTTGACTTTACAAATAGGTGGTAACCCTCTTCGTAATATTTGCAAGCTAAAACCTTCTTAAACCTCTCCCATATGGTGATTAATACCTAGCTATTTCAATAACCTAATTCTTTTAATTCCAATGGTAATTGATTTTTTAACAGGTGGCCACCCTCTACACGTAGTTAAGAAATAAACCCTTTTCAAACCCTTACAAATTTCGGTAAATACCCATCTCTTAATAATTCATTTAACTTATTAAAAAAATTGAATTTTTTTTTTTAATATGTTATATATATATAGATTGGCGCTTACACTNCATCTCTTAATAATTCATTTAACTTATTAAAAAAATTGAATTTTTTTTTTAATATGTTATATATATATATAGATTGGCGCTTACACATATGTTAGTGTTTGGCCGAGCTTCTCCTCCGATTTGTGGTGTGCGCCTTGATGTTGTCACACAAAGCGGAGGGACCTACAGTTTTACGCCGACTCCGAACGGCGATTGTATTTTTATGAGAAGCTGTTTTTCATGGCAGAAATACACTCGGAGGTTTGCCATTGCCTGCCGAGGGACGACCGCTGTTAAGAAAAAACCTTTTTTCTATATTTTTTGCGATGTTGCTTTGACCAGGGTTTGAACCCAGGCGTTGCGGAGTGGAAGCGCGCACTGCTTACCACTACACCACAGCGGCCGACATGTTGCAACTCTAAAAAAATTAACCTCTATTTTCTACAGATCAAGCTTTTTAATCTGACACTTTATTTTTGAATATAGAACGAATCGTGCAGATCTGATGGCACTGACAAAAAATAAAAATGCATTAGCAAAAAACGCATTACTTCAAAAAGTACAAAAAATTAGCAACTTTTAATTTCTTCTTTCGAAAGCCAAAAACCCACACTATTTACTAAAAAATAAAAAATAACATATTTTTACGTGTGTTTTTTTATTCATTCTATTAAAATTTACAACTTTTTGAAATTTTCATTAAAAAAAATTTTTTTCTGGAATACCGCAGGAACACTCTGTGTTTATTTTTATTCCAAAATTTTTAGCCCTGCAGCTCTCTACTATCTATATGGAAATAAAAAAACGTCAAACTAACATTTTATTTCAAAGAATGTATTTTGGACATTTGTTTCGGGGAAGAGCTTACACATGGCTATGCTCTTATTAATATTCTTAGCATAAAATTTGTCGACTTTAGTGCCTTCCTGGCGGCAAATAATTCATTTTATAGGGACATTTCTATTCAATTCTTTTTAGTGGATAAATTACCTTTCCAAAAATACCAAACACGTTCAAATTGCAGACAAAGGATTTTTCGATTTTAGCCCACTTAGGCAGGCGGCGCTGTGCGACGGCGGAATAACTTTTTTCTCAATTATTCGCTATGGAATAACGACGAATAACTTTCCGGCAGAGGAATTAGTATTTATTCCAATGGTTTTCCCCAAAAGAGGAATTGACATCCAAAGTGTCAAAATATTAAAAAAAAATTAATTTTTTTTCGATTTTTGAAATTAATGAAAAACTATCAAATCTCTTCCAATTCAACGACAAGAACTCTGCCTGCGTCAAATCAAATGCGTTAATCAAAAAGATAAATACACCACATTGTAGAGAAGGAAATTCTCTACAAAATTGTAGTGCAAGGTATTACGCCGCGACGTATCATTTTCGCGTAATCCATTAGTAAATTCAATAATTTTTTGCTATGTATGAAATACTAGCAGACCCGACGAACTACGTCCCACCCAAAATTAATTTTTTTTACGGAAATATTTTGGTCCAACATTTTCACCAACAATTCACGTTCACGATTTTCAGTGATACATTTATTTGCTTATATTACGGTTTCGTGGTTGTCAGTAGGCATAGTGAAATAATAGGTTTGTTCCACAAGCTACTACTTTGCTCGAGTTTTTCTACAAATAGCTTGTGGAACAAACCTAATATAAAGTGTACCAGGTAACTGACGTCTTGATATTTTAAAGCAAAATTTGATTTTGTTATTATTTTCCTTTAATTTCAGGTGTTCGCTTTTTTCAAGTCTGGCGTTAACCCTTGGTTTTGTTGCATACCTCTGTCCAATTTCGGCTTAAATACTCTTCCTCCCGGACTGAAAACATCAATACTACAACGCTATGTGTGCTTTTGCACATATGGCAAGAGAAATAAAATAAGCTAAGCTTTCGTTAAAGTTACTAAAAGCCAAATAGCGAAAGGAGTTACTCAAACTCTAATGAAAATTACTAACAATTTGCATTGATTTACTTCGGTTTTAAAAAAGCTTGTCGGCGAATTCAACGTGATGCATAATTGTTTATGCATACATATGTATGAAGATATGTTAGTAAATGCCGGTTCGCTACGCTAGAGGAAAACGCAGAATTGCATACTTCTGATAAAACGTTACTACTGAGTAGGTTACCGCGCGTTCATGAGGCAACGGCGAGAGAAATGCAGCAGCCCGATGTGTAGATGAGCGCAATGCGGAAGATAAACTTAGATATATGAGCACGGTGAAAGAATACGAGAAATTTCAGACGGAACGTAGTGCTACTATGGCAGCTTGCGAAGTACAAACAAAATCGCTCTCAGAACCTCTGAAGAAAGGGGATGTAGAGGAGTACGCCATGTTCACTCATCCCGTCATTTCAGCGATGTCGCAAGATACCCCCTTTAGAATTTTTTCATCGACGAAGGTAGCAGAACGCCGCTAGCAGTGCAGCAAAAATGAGTAGAGATAGATGTGAAGGTGTAGAGCAGTGATTCCCAAAGTGGTCCAGGTGGACCCCCAGGGGTCCACGGAAGACTCGACACGGGTCCACAGTGATATGAAAAAAATATGGGGGTCTATGAGGTTTAAATAGGGGTCCACGAAGATTTATCTTGTTTCGATGTAAATAATTTTTTTAGTCGTGTATAGTGCTCTCGAGGCACTGCTGCACTTACCGAATGCTGGTAGGACAATGAGTGGGGCGCGACGAAAATTGCTGGCGGCAGAGATTTAAGCACTTGTGTCTTTTCAATGCTACAGGATAGTACGCCACCATTACCTTTGTTGAAGAGTTTCTATAACATTAAGTTCCCTGAGACTGAATGCTGGTTTTATTCCACCGCTAAGACCGGACTCACACATTGTCGATTCTTCACTGATGACTCCAAAACTGACTCTGGGTCATGATCTGGGGTCTTTTTCGAGTTTAATGGAGATAAGCTTCACTTTTCTGTAGGGGAATATTCTTCGGTCTTCTAGGCTGAGGTAATTGCAATACTCAAAGCCATGAACTAAGGGTGGAACATAGGTGGAGGGGAAGGAGTTTACGTGACTGCAGAGACAACCAAGCTGCACTTAAGGCATTGACCAGCCTATTTAAGTACTTCCGAACTAGTTCGGCAATGCAAGTCTCGACTAAAATATGATGGTGAAGATAACGAGGTTGTTTTACTCTGGATGCGAGGTCACTGATCATTTGGCCAGAGTTGGCTCAGACCAGGCATTCCTCGGTCCGCAACCAGTGTTAGCACTCCCACCTTCGGCAATCGAAGCCACCATCAGAAGCTGGGTGAATACTTCGCTCAGAAATGACTGATAGGCATCCAGGGGATGCTGGTGGGCAAAACTCATGTTGCCTTCAATCTCACAAGGTTTATCTAATTTTTCGCTCTCACTGAGCAGACGACACTGCAGACAACTTGTTGGACCGGTGACTGGTCACTACGCGGAACAAACACCTGACTGCGATAGGCGTAAATGACAAGTCCATTTGCCCATCTTGCATTGAAGAAGATGAGACGGTGGAACACTTTTTATGCTTATTGCTTGCGAGTTTATTTGCCGTCGACTTTTTTAAACTCGATATTACCTCTATTGTCAGTTTCTGAATTAAAAGTTTGGCGTAAAAAGCTTAGCCGTTTTGATGTTTTAAGTTTTTTTTTTTTAAAAATGTGACAAATATTTTTCGCCTCACTTTAAAACTTGGAGCCAAGGCGAATTTATATAAGGTGGTGTTACTAGCTCAGCTGATTTTGTGTATGTGTTTCGCCGCACGGCTTCTGATATCAAATTGAAAAATTTTGTTTGAATTTCTACACACACTCTTACAGATTTTGACGGTTTATGCCGCCAAAGCAAAAACAAAACACATGTAAATTTTTGTTTTTGTACTCCTGCTATCACCTTATATTAATTCGCCTTGCTTGGAGCGATAAAAATAAAAATGATGGCATTAACACAAATAAACTATTTTACATATACTCCACGTGCAAAATCATGAGAGAGGCGAACATTTGATGAGTTTATGGTGAAGATAATGTAAATAACCCTAGCGATCGCAGTANTTTGATGAGTTTATGGTGAAGATAATGTAAATAACGCTAGCGATCGCAGTACTCGTAAAAAATATAACTCTTCCGAGCGAGAGAGTATTTTGATGTATTTACGAGCTCTATTTTTTTTTAAATCTACAAGTGTGTAATCAAATTATTTTTATAAACAGAACACAAGAAAATCTTTTACTTTTATTTTGGACTCTGAGTTTAGTTTTTGAATTCACCCACGATACAAATTTACATTGTTAGATCTAATTTTCACATTTAATTTTTTTACGGGCTTTGGGAATATTTAGAAATGTATCAGCAGGGGGTCCACCGAGACCAGTAAATTTTTGAAAGGGGTCCACGAGAAAAAAAGTTTGGGAACCTCTGGTGTAGAGTCTCGTAATAGCTTACGCCGAGAATGATAGAATACAAGAATGCGCATTCCTCCTGGTGATGACGTCACAATAGCGAAAAGTAAGGGAGATGAAGGAGAGAAAAAATACCATCGGCCGCCATTTGTAAACAAATCGCGGACATTTCTATGATGACGTCACAAAGACAACTCATTATTTCGAATTCGCCAAGAACAAAGTAGTGGTACTGCTGAATGCGCCGCCTCTGTCTCTCTACATCGTGTGCCTACGCCCTCGGCAACCCCGAAGGTCTTCAGCCAGAGTTCGATTCGTCGGAAAGGGGACTAGTCGAACTGTCAACATTTATATGAAGCTCTATTTAGGAGCCCCTCGTAAATTTACGAGGCAAATTTTATGCGTAACCGACCTCGTAAATTTCAGTGTACTATAATGTATGATAAAATACTGAAAACAAATGAAAACAAGTAAGAAAGTCTAAGTTCGGGCGGAGCCGAACATTAAATACCCGGCGCAAATATTATATATATGTTTTTTCACCTTTCCGAAACATACCGCTAGATGGTAAGCCGGGGTGTATCAATTTTGAGTAAATTAGCGTCCTTCAATTTCGAAATATTAAGGTTTCAAGCATTTCTGAAATTTACCGTTATATGAAAAGCGGCCGTAATTTTAGTTCGATTTCAATAATTTTCAATGCTTTGCTTTCATGTGGCAAGCACAATAACCATACCGAGTTGGTAGAACGGTTACCGATATACATATATGTGATCATAAGTGGGCGGTGCCCCGCCCATTTTCCAAAATTTTACCATAAACGTATTTCTTGGTAAAGAATTGTTGCAAGCATCAATTTTGAATAAATTAGCTTCAATATTTACTGATTTATCGAAGATTTTGTATTTCTCAAGATAAACACATGTAACCATAAGTGGGCGTGGCTACGCCCATTTTCCAAAAATTTATAATATTCTTATTTTTCGTCTAAAAATTATTGTAAATATCAATTTTGAGTGAATTATCTTCAGTAGTTACTAAAATATCGCAGTTTTCGTATTTCTGGAAATTACCGTTATATGGGAAGTGGGCGTGGTTAAAGTCCGATTTCGCCCATTTTCAATACCAACCTACCTTGGATTAAGGGAAACCTACATACCAAATTTCGTTGAGATATCTCAATTTTTGCTCGAGTTATCGTGTACACGGACAGACGGACAGACGGACAGACGGACAGACGGACGGACGGACAGACAGACAGACATGGCTTAATCGATTTCTTTTTTCATCCTGATCATTTATGTATACATTTGTCTATATCTATCTCGATTCGTTTTGGCTGTTACAAACAACCGTTATGTGAACAAAATTAATATACCCTTGTGCACAAGTGCGCTCGGGTATAAAAATAATATGTGAATAAAATTAGTAAATTTCATCCACTAACTGTATTTACATGGTCTTGTGCTAATTCTCGCATTTTTATACCCGAGCGCACTTGTGCACAAGGGTATATTAATTTTGTTCACATAACGGTTGTTTGTAACAGCGAAAACGAAAAATACTACGAAACAAAAATGCGTTCACAAAACTCTTTTCAGTCTGTCAAACAGTCTCGTAACAGCCTCGTAAACTTTAAGATTTTACGAGTTTAAGGGAATCTACTTGATATCAGTAAACTAATGGCGTTTTTTTCTCGAAAAAAATGTCACCTCCTTATATGGCAACATAAAGAGCACGCAATATGCATGTGAAGATGCTGAGGAAAGAACATGAAAACTTGACAGCCCTGGCCACGGCAGAATAAAGGCAACATTATATCGAGAAAATAAATCCCTATAAATATCATACAAAGGGCGGCATGCTCGATGGTAACTGTGGCACTGAAATCCTAACCGCAGAAGCAGTGAATGTAGTCATCAATATGATGCCCATTGAGCTATGCCTAAATGATACCACCATGTACTCAGTAGTACGATTCAGAGAGTCTGCGTTGTGGGGATCGAGGACCTTCGGGCATACTCAATCTTAAGCTCTGCCGCGATAGAAAATAAAACCACTGACTATATGGTATCAAGCCCCAATTTTTGCATGTGCGTTTTCCATCCAGAAGGGAATGGAGAAGTAGAGGGTGTATTATCTACTGAAGCCCAAGTCTAAGCTAACCAGAGAACACAAGATTAAGCCAATGTCCATCTCTTTCGTCTAGGCAGAAGGGATGCGCGTCAATGTTTTTTCCGATGCAATGCATCGTGAATCACATTGATGTTTTGAAACGTATCAGTTCAAACAACATCGATATTCGATGCGTCGTAAGAGGGAGGCCCTACCGCGATGGAAGGACCAATTGGAGAAGGACTTGGCTTCATTTGGCATTTCCAATTGGAGTCATCTGGCACAGAAGAGAAACGACTGGCGTGATTTGTTGAACTCGGCCAAAATCTGTTGGGCGGATAAAGTGCCAAATAAGAAATAGAGTAGGTTTCCTGCCTGCGAAGCAGCCCAGGACTTTTTTAAACAGACGGTGCTAGTAATGAAAGAAAACACAGCTACATATTCAGAAATTTTCAAAACATCCATGGGAAGTACTTGGTCTACAGATTTAACTCCTCCAGTGCGGTACTCACCCATTCCAGAAGCACATACATATGTAGCTGTTATGCACCAACCGTCTTATGTTGCCAACCGTCTCATTTTCGGCGGGACTGTCCCGTATTTAAGAGCTATGTCCCGGTCCCTGTACAACGCATGCCGGAACGCGAAATATCCCGCTTTTTGCAAGAAAAAGATATCTCGTTGTAAAAAACTCGAAAAATGTTTATATTTTACAAATTCTATTTACTAATCGACAGTATACGCCGTAATTTGTTTGCTACTGGGTGAAAATTTCTCAACTGGACCTCGGATTTCAGTCAAGTTCGAATTTTTGCGTGAAAATTTGTTGGTAGAGAGGTTTATAGCTGTGAAAGGGATTCTGAGAATTTTTTTGAAAAATTTTAATTTTTTAAGTTTTTATAAGCAAATATATTTTTAAGCAATCTTTTTTTCAAAGCTCATTTTCTCTTAATGTATTTGACGAAAGTTGATGAAAATTTTTGGAAGCGTAGTGACATTAGAGCTTTAAAAAACAAAAATATTTTTATAATTTAGAAAATTTTTTTTTTTTCATTTAAACATTATCGTTTATATTTTCGAAAACTGCATTTATTGAAAATATTTCTAAAAAAAAATGGTAAGGTCTTTTCTATTTTTGACTTACAGCCACAAGCGCGTACAGGAGCAACTAACAAATGGCTCATATTTGCAACTTTTAACATAACCTTATATAATAAAAATGGCATTTGTGGTATTTTTAAGGCATTTTTAGGTTAAGCTTGGTATGTGTTAAAATAATCTGATCAAGTCCATTTTTTTGGAGTTCACACGCAACTGTATGGTTCTAGCGTCATCAGTCTACCATGAGTATGTTAATTTTATGTCTAAGATTGCATAAAAATATATTTGCTTATAAAAACTTTAAAAATTGAAATAAATAAAAATAAATCTCAGAATCCCTTTCACATCTGTAAACCTCTCTACCCACAAGTTTTCACGCAAAAATTACAACTTGACTGAAATCCGAGGTCCAGTTGAGAAATTTTGACCCTACTGCGGTTTCCTGCAGACTGTTTGCACACAATTTGTGGTAACGCCGTTCAATTAGCTGATAATCGTAAAAAGTTGATTGTTTTCTTTTAAATGTGTAAACTCTGGAAAGTAGATGTAAAGAAAACTTGTTATAGTGTCCCGGTTAAAATGAGTGAATTACGCTAACCATGCCAAACGCGACTGCTTTTTTAGTGACGAATGGATTTTAAAAAAGAACTCAAGCACAAGTTTAAAGTACTTTCGATAGTTTTTTTTGGAAAAACTGTCTGAAAAAAATTATCAAAAGTCAACGCGACTTTTTACCAAATANGTTTTTTTTTTTGAAAAACTGTCTGAAAAAAATTATCAAAAGTCAACGCGACTTTTTACCAAATTTTAACTGGCACTTTGTTATACTACAGTGCCAAATTGTACGCAAATTTATTGAATATTTCAGAGTCTAGCGATTTTTATACCCGAGCGCACTTGTGCACAAGGGTATTATAACTTTGTTCACATAACGGTTGTTTGTAACAGGCAAAACGAATCGAGATAGATATAGACAAATGTATACATAAATGGTCAGGATGAAAAGAGAAATCGATTAAGCGTTGACTGTCTGTCCGTCCGTCCGTCTGTGCGCACGATAACTCGAGTAAACATTAAGATATCTTAACGAAACTTGGCGCGTGCACTTCTTTCAGGAGTAGGACGGATGGTATTGAAAATTGGCAAAATCGGACAATACCCACGCCTATCTCCCATATAACGGTAAGTTTCAGAAATACGAAAACTGCGATATTTTAGTAACTACAGTAAATTGATATTTACAATAATTTATAGACGAAAAATAAGAATATTATAAATTTTTGAAAAATGGGCGTAGCCACGCTCACTTATGGTTACATGTGTATATCTTGGTAACCGCTGCACCAATTTCTTCCAAACTTGGCACAGTTGTTGGCTTTGGTGCGGCATACCAACTGGCCGAAAATTTTTAAAATCGGACAATATCCACGCCTACATCTCATATAACGGTAATTTAGAGAAATACACAATCTTCGATAAATATTAAAGATAATTTATTAAAAATTGGTGGTTGCAACAATTCTTTACCAAAAAATACATTTATGATAAAATTTTGGAAAATGGGCGTGGCGCCGCCCACTTATGATCACATATATGTATCTCGGTAACCGTTCAACCAATTTGTACCAAACTCGGTATGGTTATTGTGCTTGCCACATAAAAGAAAAGTTGAAAATAATTGAAATCGGACTAAAATTGAGGCCGCTTTTCATATAACGGTAAATTTCAGAAATGCTTGAAACTTCAATATTTCCAAATTTAAGGACGCTAATTTACTCAAAATTGATACGCCCGGGCTTACCATGCAGCGGTACCTTTCGGAAAGGTAAAAATCATATATTTAATACTTGCGCCGGGTATTTAATGTTCGGCTCCGTCCGTAGACTTTCTTACTGGTTTTAATTGTTTTTGATGTAATGTGAACTATATTTTTATAAAAAAATAATCCATACATTGCGACCAATTCTCTGTGCCAATATTTTATTTAATAATAATAATAATAATAGATTGGCGCTTACACATATGTTAGTGCTTGGCCGAGCTTCTCCTCCGATTTGTGGCGTGCGCCTTGATGTTGTCACATAAAGCGGAGGGACCTACAGTTTTACGCCGACTCCGAACGGCGATTGTATTTTTATGAGAAGCTGTTTTTCGTGGCAGAAATACACTCGGAGGTTTGCCATTGCCCGCCGAGGGACGACCGCTGTAAGAAAAAACCTTTTTTCTATATTTTTTGCGATGTGGCTTTGACCACGTCTTGAACCCAGGCGTTGCGGAATGGGAGCGCGCACTGCTTATCACTACACCACAGCGGCCGACGTATATTTATTTAGTGCGGCTAAATTGCACTTGTTATATTAAAAACTCCACAAAAGCCAAAAATATTAAAAATCAACGCAATTTTCAGCCGCTGAAAACTTGCGCGTTATTATATTAAAAACAACAGGCTATAAAACTGCGTACCAAAAAATTCTACAAAAATTCTAATTAAAAAGTTCAACATTTTAATGAACGTTTGTTGATCTCTGTATATACTTTATAAAGTTTGAAAGTTTGATTTATATGGCTTTCATTAAAGCACGAACTATATTTTTATAAAAATATAACAAACAAATTAACTTAAAAACAAATATTAAAAAAAAACTCACAATGTACTCACTTTTGCGCCCCACTGTATATAGAAATTTACAATTTGGTGTGATTTTTATTTAGAAATTGATTTATCTTTAAGTTATTATTATTATGATAATTATCATTGAAATTTCTATATATGAAAATTTCCATGTATCTATGAAATATTATATTGTTTTGTTGTTCTAAATAAAAAAAAAATAATCAATATAAAGCATAGACATTTATTCCGTTTTATATGCTAGTTTACCTACCCTTTCATAACATTCTGTGTCCCGGTTTCGAGAATGCAGAAGTTGGCAGCCCTGCCTAGCTGGACTCACTAGGAATTCCAAAAGCTCCAGGACAATGTAGTGGAAACTGCAATCGACAGACACCCAATAATTGTGTTAGGTGATTTCAATGTTTGGGCGACGGAGTAGGGTAGTCGAAAGACCAACCAGTACGGCACTGCTGCGTTTCCCCACAGGGTACAAATAAATATGTATACATATGTACATAGAGGTACAACTATTAAAAGACGAGACATTATTATTTCCGATACATTACTAATTCCGATAAGTTGCCCTAAATATGTATATTTTTATTAATATATACATAAACATACATACGCAAAATGTACTTACCCTGCAGCGGAAAGTACTAGTACAGAACTAGTGAATTCACCAGTTTTCGGGACTCGAATACCGGTACCTCGCAAATCTACCACCCATTCTTTCTACTGTCGCATATAACATGGAGTTGTCCTCGGAGGTGAAAATTGACTCCCGCTGCGTAACTTGTTGCCTGTAAAAGTACCAGTTTGTTTTTACGTTGTGCACTTCACAGATACTTTTTCATAATTAAAAAAAAGCGAAAATAAAAATTTTATATTATATGTTCTACATAGTGAGATTTGAACTTGGGCACTTTCGGACAGCATCTTTGCGCACTCAGCTACACGCGCAACATGTAAATGTGCTTTCAAATGTTCGCTTTTAATCAAACCAGGCGACGATCCCCTGCAAAAAATTGTGACTACTCCACGCATGCATTTAAAGAGTTCTCCCTAAGGACCAAGGAGTACTCCAAAATTAACCACAATTCATATACAAAATATGATCCAATTAACATTGCAATGTCCTAAGGCAGGACCATAAAANATACAAAATATGATCCAATTAACATTGCAATGTCCTAAGGCAGGACCATATACTCCCCCTCTGCATTATATCACAGTAGCGCAAAACTACTCCAACATATTAACAATGACATTGTTGTTATATTTTTTCGTTTGTGCGTGCTTTTGTTCTTCACTTCACAGGTGCTTTTTCGAAATTAATAAAAACCAAAAGCAAAAATTAAAAATTACATGTTGCTCTGACGGCATTCGAACCCGAACATGCTGGGAGCTAACAACTAACAGCGAGCAGCTCTACACGTTCAGCTGCAGCCAGACATGCAGATGTGCTTTCAAATGCTCAACTTCAATCACGTTTCGTTAAAACACGAGCAGTAATCGGGTAACAATAAGCTGGTGCAGAGACACGAGTTGCTCCACTACAGCATGAGAGAGGAACACTTTTGTAAGTACTCCAATATACACCACATAGACTACATGGTCCAACAATTTTTGCAAGGAATTCGTTCAAATTTGTAAATTTGTATTTACTATTTCTTTTCCTGTGATCAAACGTACAAAAGCTGCATCGTGGCGTTGCCTAAATTTTCGTATTGGGCTGAACTGATTCTTGATGATAATTAAAAAAAAATTGTAATTTAAACTCGCAATATCTCACTCGTTTCTGTATCGATCGATTTGAAATTTTCATGCAATAAACTACAAGCTATTCCAAAGGATTTAAGTTTAATACCACTTATTTGTTTTCAAATGCAAAAGTTGTATTATATTAAAGTTTGAATTTTTGAGTTTTAGATGACTATCTAGGGAAGTTTTTGCGAAAGTTTTAGAATTAAACATCAAATAGTTGCAAAGTTTTAAGCAAAGTTATAACAATATTATTATGACTCGGATGGTTAGCAGATTAGCGCGCTGCGCTCTAAAAGGCTTTATAACTCGGAAAAGTAATAAATAATCCCCTCTTATTAGTGATTTATATGTAAAAAGACGTAATCTTTCGTTTGAGAAAACTAAAAACAATATTAAAAATGACCATAACTCAGAAAAGTTACAAATAAATTTTCGTTCAGAGTTTTCACCATGAAAATGGGAACATTTTGGAAAGCGCATAGTACTATCGTATAGCCTGAAAAAAATCTATAGGAATCATAGTTTTCGAATTATTTTTCTCATTCTTTCTGCTTTTCAGCTAGTCGAAAAGTAGCTTGTTTTGCACCGGTCAGGGCGCTGGGACATTTGTTGTGAATTGCCCCATTTATATAAACATATCGCTAGCTTAGAGTGAAAAGTTGCTAACTTCACTTATAATGAAAAATCATATTTTGATATAGGAGGCTAGATAAATTAATATTGCATCGTTTCGAAAAGGGTAAAGGTCCTTGTTTTATGTTTTCTCGTTTATATTCAATGAAAGGAAAATTTGCTAAGTCCAAAAAAAGCTCCGAAAATTCGATAGGGCCAAAAAAGTTCGAAATATTTTAATAAAGATCGAATCCCTCTGATTCGTATGGAAGTTTGCTTTGCTTTAAACAGGCAAAATGTTGTACTCAAAGTTTTGCGAAATACTTGAAGAAAATGGCTATACGAAGTTTTTTCCTCTCCTGTATAATTTTTAAATGGGGACTTAGCAACTTTGCACTCTACGCTAGCGATATTTGAAAAGAAACCAAAAAATTAAAAAAGTAGTAGTTATGTAAAAGTGGGTATCTACATAGGTATTGCTTTATTTTGATACTTCTCAGTTCAATATTTGCGTGGTGGTCACACGAGGGAAACAGAACATGGACAAGGATTCAGAATTTATTTGTATTTAAATGATAAATAACAAATTCCTTTATGTTATAAGGGAGCACTATCATATTAAAACGACCAATAACCTTTAGAAGGTGCAATATGTAACCAATAGCTCGATTTCTTACTACCTGTATCATAATATGCTATTGGAACTAGTAATGTAACTAGTACGAAAGCGACAATTGTAACCGACCACGCTGCAGGGTATGTATGCGGGAATGTGTAGGCTACAAATATTTGCCATAAATTTCACATCTGTGGCTGACAGCTCATTGCCTTAACGATAAACCAGCACTTAATGGCTTTGAGCGTCTACCGGAACACCGGCATCCAGCTGTGCGGTCATGCGTGGCTTACGTACATACCTACATATGTATGTATGNATGTAAATAACTCAATTATTCGATTAATTGGAAATTATGATTACTCAAAAGTTCAGTTACTCGAGGAATCAAGATTTTGATTAACCAAAAACAAAAATATTTGAGTAATTTGCTTTATGATTAATCAACATTATGAATAAAATGAGTAATCAACATTTCAAAGTACTCTTTACATACATATGTACATATAAAGCAGTTGAAGTTCCTTGATACTTTGAAGAAAACGTTTCTGCTTTCAAAAATTAAAATGAAATACATACATATATACATATTTTTTTGATATACAGAATATAAAAAAGAAAATAAGCATTTTCCAAAGCAAACTCTTTTAACGAGCAAAATTAATTTTTTTGAGTAATCATATTTCAAGTAACTCGATTAATCATCGTTTTGAGTAATCAAAATCTTGATTACTCGAGTAATTGATTAACCGAATAACTGATTAACCAACTTGCTCGAGTAATCGAATAATCGCACAGCCTTAATGCGTATACATACATATATACCTAAAACGAAGGAAATTTAATTGCAATGAATGAAAATTATACATAACGTGTGATTTAAATTTGTGGGATGAACCTTCATAGTAAATATATAGCTAGCTTAGTGTGAAAAGTTGCTAAGTCCACTTTATGCCTTCCCGTTGATACCACTGGTTTACAGCAAAAAGTTCTCCAGATGTGACTATCTAATTCCCATGTAGAAGTCCCCGGTGATTCCGAAAATCGAGATAGTTTTTTTTCTATGGATAACTTTTCGAGATATTTGCAATTTACCGCTATTCAACTTTAAAGAATAATGGTTTCACTTAATCACGTGTATCTTACGAACCAATTGAATAATCGTAATACGATATACGGGAAATGAAAGTAAATAAAATTCTCCATAAACCGTGCATACATCACTTTTTGATACCCGTGACAGTTTCTGAGAAATTAATTAATCATTTCTGACGCCTCTTGTTTTCGATCTACCTACCTTTTTACCTTTTGTTTTCGATCTACCTATCTTTCTACCTACTCAGGAGTACGTGGCGTATGAGTAACACCCTTTTCTGCTCATATTTCATACAAAAAATCCTTGCGCATTTTCATTTGACCAATCATTATTTTCTTATTTATCTATAGATTTTCTTCATTAGTAGCTTCGTTTTTTCGAGGTGAAACTTCTTTATCGGCGGTTAGTTGGTTGGGAGTAAATTGGCAATTTCAACGGAAATTGCACACGGAAATGGTGCAACGGAAATGGTTGTGGCTGAAACATTTGCTTCCTTTGTGTATGCATATGGTATTAATTTACCGAAAATTTGCTAATAAAAGGTTAAAGAATAACACTTAGAAAAACCAATACAAGAATGAAAGTAAAGGTGACTACGCACATAGATAAAGAAAAGGAGGAAGGCAAAGGTAAAAATTAAAACAAAAAACAAAGATGCGTAAAGATAAAAGCAAAAATGAAGACCAAGGCAAATTTAAAAACTTTACTTATATGTATAAGGGCAAAGGTGAAACGGAATATTCAGATGAAGAAAATTATAAACATAAAAGTAAAGACAAAGGGGAGGATGAGCATACTGAAGAAAGATGAAGATAGGGGAAGAAAGGTAATTAAACATACACTCGAATCTGGGAACTATTTTGGGATTTTATAGATTTTCATGATTCTCGGAACTTATCGATATAATAGTCGATATTTTTATCGATTTTGTTATCGAAATTTTTATCGATATTATTATCAATTTTGCTATCGATATTTTCGGAACTTATCGATTTTGATATCGATATTTATCGATTTTGCTATGGATATTTATCGACTTTGTTATCGAGTTTTATCGATTTGGTTATCGATATTTATCGATTTTGTTATCGATATTGATTGATTTTGTTATCGATATTTATCGATTTTTGTTTACCGATTTTGTTATCGACATTTCTCGATTTTGTTATCGATATTTATCGATTTTGTGATCGATATTTATCGATTTTGCTATCAATATTTATCTATTTTTATATATATATTTTTATCGATTCCGTTATCGATATTTTTATTGATTTTGTTATGTATATTGTTGTATTTTTATCGATTTTGTTATTAATATTTTTATCGGTTTTGTTACCGATAGTTGTCGATTTTGTTATCGATATTTATCGATTTTGTTATAGATATTTGTCGATTTTAATATCGATGTTTATCGATTTTGTTGTCGATATTTATCGATTTTGTTATCGGTATATGTACATATATCGATTTTGTTATCGATATTTATCGATTTTGTTATGGATGTTTTTATCGGTTTTATTATCGGTATTTTAATTGATTTTGTTATGGATATTTCTATCGATATTTTTATCGATTTTGTTATCTATATTTATCGATTTTGTTATCGATGTTTTTATCGATTTTGTTATCGATATTTATCGTTCTCGTTATAGATATTTATCGATTTTCTTATCGGTATTTGTCGGTTTTGTTATCGATATTTTTAACGATTTTGTTAGGATATTTTTATCGATTTTGTTGTAGATATTTTTGTCGAGTTTCCAATAGATTTTGCTACCAATATTATTATCGATTTTGCTATCGAAATTTTTATCGAATTTTTCATAGATTTTGTTATCGATATCTTTATCGGTTTTGTTATCCATATTTTATTGGATGTTACTATCGATTTTGTTATCGATAGAGTATAAAGATAAAAATGAAGATAAAGGAAAACAGAATAACATATATGTAATTGGAACGAACAGGGGTGGAGGTAGGGATCTAGATAGAAAAAAGACAAAAAATTTAACCTTAAGCAAAAGCAGATGTATATGTATATGTACACATGTATGTATGCATATTGGTTATGAGACAAAATAGATATGTATGTAACATAAGTTTCACTTCTCCAGTGTGGCCAAGGCGCACTTACTTTTTTTCTAAAGGAACAAGCTTTAATACTAGTGCCAAATATTTGCACAAAAAAACAAAAAAATCTGGAATGATTAATCCATTTCTGAGAAACTATGAGGGCTATCGAAAAGTGATGTATATACGGTTAATAGAAAATTTTATTTTCTTTCATATACTGTACCTCGCGTTACGATTATTTAATTGGTTCGTAAGATATACTTGATTAAGTGGAACCACTCTTTTTTTTAAGGTGAATAACGGTAAATTGCAAATATCTCGAAAACGTATTCATACAAAAATAAATTAACTGGATTTTCGGAATCAGCGAGCGGTTCTACATTCAAATTGGATAGTGGCATCTGGAGAACAAAAACAAATTAAAAATTTGTGATCCAGTGTACTCAATAAAAAGAAAACTTGCTAAGTCCAAAATTGCCGGAGCAAATTCGATAAGGCCAAAGTAATACGAAGTCTTTTAAACAACATCAAATCCTTCTAATTCGTATGGAGTTTTGCATAGCTTTAAACATACAAAATGTGGCATTTAAAGTTTTGTAAAATACATGCAGAATTTACAAAATTGGACCCAGCAACTACTATCCACTACTACTATTTGCTATCCATATTTAAAGCTAGCAAATAACCGGTGTGTTTCGCTACGCCTTCAAAGTACTTTTGTGTTGTTACTCATTCCCTCTTTCTCCCTCTCTCTACACAATAATTAATATTGGCTCGAGTGTATTTATAAATTGGGCAAATTTTTTGTACCTACAAACAAATTACTTTTCAAGGAGAATATGCATGTACCTACATAAATATACGAAAAATATTGAATTACTACCCTTTTGAAGAAGATGTGCGTTATAAGATTATAAATTAAATTACCAGGAGATTTTTGCCTTCTTTCTGGCCTAGGTTTAAGCCCAGTTTTCGATCGGCAGCGAAAAATAACAAACACGTTTTTCTTATAGCGATCGCCTCTCGCCTGGAAACGGCAAACTTCCAAACAAAGCGCTTATTCCCAGCGAACTACAAATCGTACAGAGACAAACTATACATCAAATTATTATTAAATCATTAAAGTGCTCGATCTGAAACTTTGCACAAACATTTCAGATTTAAGAATCATTTGATATATGTAAATATATACATTTCTGAGCATACATTTTTTAAGATTCAAAATGTTTACATTCAACTAAGCATTACTACGTTCATTTCGATATGCACCGTCCCAGCGGGGCATAATAGAACGAAAAATTGTTCCAATTATTCGCTTTCGTCCGAGTTTTAGTTTCATATCGAGCAAAGCATTGCTACGTTCGTGCGAATGTAGGCAGGGGAAGATCTGCAAAAATGTTGCTTTTGGCTCTGTCCACACATTCATATATAAATCTTACATGGTTTATTTCGTGTTTTTTTTAATGAGATAAATATGGTTCTATATGTCTTATAAATCTATATATCTATGTATGGATAATCGAACAGAGACAATTCGTATATCAAATTGAAGTGTTCGATCTAAAATTTGCGCAAACATTTCAGATTTAAGAATCATTTGACATACATTTTTGAGAATACAGATTTTTAAAGTTTTACATTGAGCAATTTAACCCGCATCCATCGTTTGCATCAAATTGATGCAAATTTCTTAAACATATTAAAATATTAAGAAAAATAGTTAATGATTTCAGTTGGTTTTTTGCGATCAAACATTTTTATTCTTATCATCAGAAAATGAATAAACAAACGTCGGTCATTAATAAAAAATGAAAAAAACCAACATTTCATTGATTACTAGGGTATTTTTCCATATGTATCAAATTGATGCACAACGTACTTTGTGTTACAAAAAATTTCCGATGGATGCGGGTTAAAAATGTAAAACTGAATCGCAAACAGACACATTCTCATTTTCAATATCCAACAACAACAATTTCGAACAATTTCATTTCTTTCTTTTCAAATTTGTATAATTTTAAAAAGCTGGAAAACTAAAAAAAATCCTGGCGGACGAACTGAGGGTACGGTAAAGTATTTTAAACTCCATATATGTACGTTTCACAGAATCTGATTATTTCAGTTTTCTCTTGCGGGTTAGATATAGACGAGAACTCTCGCTAGAATCAAAAATTAAGATAAGTGTCACCAGAGATTTTTTTACGAGATTTAGTCGATCGGGTATTTGAACCTCAACCTGGTGTAATCAATCAAACCAATTGAAGGATCGATCAATTTCGTGTCCAAAAATAAGCACTGTACAATTGGTAATAAAGAAATGGGTAATATGTTGTCCGGACAAGAAATGGCGTCGATATCTATTGTCATTTCTGAATATCCACAGTAGCAAGTAGGAGTAGGGAAATTACATTTCATGACTTGACACTAAACGTTGGAGCAGTTGTAATGTTAATCCGCAAACTAAATCAAGAATGATAGCAACTGGGTGTGACGTCACATTATTTTGAGAATGACAGTGTAAAGAATACTTTTGAAGAAAAAGAGGAAGAAGCGAACAAGTGGTGCGAAATAGTGATATAAAACTAGGTTGAATTGTACCTACCCTTCAGCTTCTTAAATTTGAACGTACATTCGGTACAAACAAATTATTTTAGGTACATTTGGAACGTAGTAAAATATTGTTTCATGTATGTAGAAAAATTGTTATGGTACAAAAGGAACATGTAGTCCACCAACTACCAAAAATGTATGCACAAAAAAATACATGTTTACTTTTTAGGTACGTATATCTACTTTTAGGTACAACTTTTCGGCAAATTGGTACAAAATGAAAAACTAATATTCATCACTGGTGCGAAAAAATAATAATGTGACGTCAGCGAAAGGGTGGATGCTGTCAAATCGAGAAACAGAGGACTAGCGGTCTGCAGAAGGCGCCACCTTTGTTTCGCTGCATCGTGCAAACTAAATATGTACATACTAGCTTATACCCGCGGGTTTCACCCCGCGCTTTTATACAAATATAAAAAATAATTTAATGATGTTAGATTTTATTTCTGTGCCCATTTCGTTATAGCTCGTTATTTTTTAAGCGAGTTAAGGTATTTAGGCCGTTTAAACCTATGAAATTATAAAATCTCGTCTGCGCGCTAGGCATACGAAAGAGATCAATCCCTCTAAGTTTACCTTACAATGGTTCCAGGTATACGACGCGTAAACATGTAACCTTCTTGGAGGTGCCACGGCGGGTTCCAATATTTCCAACTCAAATTTAGTAACCTGGCCTTGATAAAATACCACTTCTCATTACTGTAGCAAATGCCTCAAGAGAGCTTTAGATTATAAGGCCGAACCCGGCTCTCCCTTTTCCATTTAATGATTTTTTTCTATCATTACGGCACTTATAAAATAAATCTCCATAACAAATTTAAAATACTTCCAAAGATTTTCTATCCTTCCAGAGATATGTATTAAGAAATTT
>NW_016157785.1:37869-38424 GCF_001687245.7 Rhagoletis zephyria | reverse complement strand
CGATTAACATTTTACTCGGTAATTTTTAATCGTTAATCAGATTAACAGTTTTCCAACACTGTATGAAATCAGGTTCATATTGACGGAGAAAAATGGGCGTTTGTGGAAAAGAGGCGTAGCACCTCCCATACCAACCTTGAGTACTTTACCCCAAACATTTGAAGGGATATGCAATATGAAACTTTCAGTCAGTATGGGAGGTGCTACGCCTCTTTTCCACAAACGCCCATTTTTCTCCGTCAATATGAACCTGATTTCATACAGTGTTGGAAAACTGTTAATCTGATTAACGATTAAAAATTACCGAGTAAAATGTTAATCGCGTTTGACGACTAAAATTAATTAGTCGTTATCAACTGTACGATTAATGATAACATTTTTTGAATCGTTAATCGCTGGCTGCGATTACGTTTAATTAATTTAAAACATTAATCGTTAATCCAATTAAAAATAAAATCTGATTAACTTGTCTAGTTTGTCCGAGTTTGAAACCAAACACCAGTTATAGTAATTATTTTGTGTTTTACGCTTATAAAAAGCACATAATATAAAAAA
>NW_016157785.1:11320-31629 GCF_001687245.7 Rhagoletis zephyria | reverse complement strand
TTCATTTGAAAGATACCTAAGAGATCTCTCGACTCATTTAGCAATGTACCGGAAAACTTTTCATCCTGTGGGACAGCGAGGATTCTTGGCCCTCCTATAAAGAAAACGCACTTCTGTGCTCTTGAGTTTCCCTATAAGAACTTTTATTGGCATACGCATCTCACCAATGTTGTAGTTGCAGAATCATACAAAAAGATTACGCATGATTGGCAGAGATCTCACAGGTGGAAATAAGACCATCAGTAAAGCTCATGACACCAATAGGGATTGGTATTCCATATGGTACCACCGCGTTACAATTATTGGCCTATGTGTGAGGAGGATACTGCACCTTAGTGGTTTCAACTTTTGTTTTTAAACGCTCTTTTGCATTGGCCAACGCAAAAAGCTCTTATTAGGCGCCGCGAAGTAAGCGGGCATTGGCTAGTTATATATTCAAATGTACGTATAAGAGCCGTTTATTTTAAAAGTGGCATAAATAAGCCATTCTATGCCGTTTAACGCGTTTGTTATTAGTTAAACAACATCGGCAAAAGGTAACACGTTTGGCCCATTACTTCATGACGGGAGAGCGATTTACAGATACATTCAGTTAGAACTAATCAACCATTTAAGCAAAAGAGGGAAATGACTTATGCCACTTTTAAAATAAACGGCTCATTTGTATATAGACACAGAATGTGCGGATAAGAACATTTGTCATGGTATTTCGAGTGAAAGTTTTTTAGAATGTAACAATATGCATAAATAAAAACGGACGTTTTGTAACTAATTGCAAAACACATGCTCATTATTTTGGGTTCATTCAAAGAACTATGCATTGGACCAAATTCGTAACTTTAACTTTTTTTCTCAGACTACCTCAGGTCCGACTATAATCTAAAACCCAAATTTATAAAAATACTTTAACTGCTTTATAAATCGAAAATTTTTATGCAAACGTAACTTTATAGAGCTCTTTAAACCTATTTTATTTTTTATGAATACGGCCATGAGTTTTTGTTTCGCAAAAGCGGTCTTACTTCAATGCGAACCTTTACCAACGCATTACCACATTCCCCGCATGTTTTATGTTCATAGTACCATTTAGATAGTATGTAAATCATTTGCCTCGCGATTATCCACAATATTCGCTTCATTAATTTCGTCATCACAACTTATTTCTTCACTTTCTTCTCCTGAGGAATCATTTCCGCATGCACGCAACATTAAAATACATAGCTTTTTCTCTGACTTTGGCGATTTTTCTGCTCATGGCATTCTTCAATTTTATCTTTTTCTTGTTTTTTTGTATCTACCTTTATCTCTATCTTTGTCTCTGCCTTTTTTATTTTATCGTTTTTATATTTATCACTTGCTTGACTTTAATTCAGATCTTTATCAGTATTCTTTTCTTTATCTAAATATTCATCCACACCATTGCTATTATATTAAGTATTTAAATTTACCTTCCTCTTTGTCTTTTTGTGTAGGTTTCTTTACTCTTATTTTAATCTCTACATTTCTTTTTCTAGATACTCAACGTTGCCTTCTTCCTTGTTTGAGTATTAACCTATTCATCTACATCTTATTCCTAAACTGCTGCTTAGCACGTTTCTGTAATTCAGTATCAATATTAGCATACATTTAGGAGTAGGGATCTGGTAGTTCAAACATTTATTTTTATAATCAAAATTTAATAGTACTTAATTAGTAATTAAAGTTAATATTTTTTATATTTTTCATAATCAAAGGAAGTATTCTGAATTATCGGTCAACAACGTATGTCTCTTTTCAACATAAATGTTACCCAATACATTCAACTATCTTTCTGAGATCACTGAGGAAGATGGTGCGCAGAGATACTTCATTGCCAGTGTAACCAAAATTTGAAATTCTTTGCGACTATGCTTCCACCAATTTGAAGGATCTTTTTGTCTGGGTATAAGGGGTAGCTGTAATTATTTCTCTATTTCTAAATAGCTGGCTTCTTCCTTGTACGGTCGCTGCCTTGTGTACCCATCGTTTGATTATCCACATCAGGGATGTTGCGAATATTTGCATTCGCATTCGTTATGCGAATGATTCGCATCATTTTACACATTCGCATTCGCATCAAATGATACGAATCTATTGCGAAGGCGAATGTGTAACATGGGCAGAGAGTTCACTATAATATTGTTAAAATGGCTCTGAGTCTGGCTAACCAGGGTGCGGAAAATAACCGGCTTTTAGCTTCAGGCGCTATACGGTTAAGTAGTATATCAAGCAACATTGATGGGCCTTCAATAAGTACTGCTAAAAGTCTTATAAGCAACCCAGATACCTGAAGCGAAAGCGAAGGCTCGGACGTAGCATCTCAGTGAAAATCCTCTCGATTGGTGGAAAGCTAAACTAAAATACGACAAATTGGAAGATATGGCGCTCAGTACAGCCGGACAACAGTGGTCCGATAAGCTATGTTTTACGCGAAAAATTAGGATGGCTCAGAGCTGGGCTATAATGATTACATGTGTAATCGATTGCATCTAGCATTACAATTACTTTAATCGCAATTTCAAAAATGATTAAGTTAAGATTGCGGTAATCATTAATTGAAGGCATCTTAGATTACGATTACAGTAATCGTAATTTCAGCTTTTTTAAAATTACGATTACTGTAATCGTAATTTAAGTTCGTTCGATGAAGGATTACTGTAATCGTAATCTTGTTTTTTTAGCTTGTTGGGATTACTGCAATCCTAATCGTTTAGTAATCGTAACCCTTATCGTTCAGTTCTGGAAGGGCTGTTACGATTATAATAAAAATACCTCATCGTAGTATTTTTGTTATGCTAAATCGGAATATGCCATAAAATTTTTAGTTTGACAGTTGACAGCTGTCAAATCAACTTCTAATTTCTCTAAAAATAAGAAAATCCTTTCGAAAATACCACTTGTTAGGTTTTTAGGCACGCTAGTCACAAATTTTATGTCAAATTAAAAGTTTGACAGTCGGCAGCTGTCAAACGGACTGCCAATTTTTATAAAAATGAGAGAATCTTTTTAAAAAAGTTACTGATAAGGTTTTTAAACATGCTGATCACGAATTTTACGCCAAAGCTTTGAGAGTTGACAGCTGTTAAGTTGACTTTTAATTTTTCTGATAATAAGAAAATGTTTTTAAAATGCTACTGGTAAGGGTTTTAGACACGCTAGCCACGAATTGTACGTGAAACTAAAACCTTGAGAATTGACAGCTGTCGAATGGGCTGTCAATTTCTCTAAAAATAAGGAGAACTGCATCTCCAAAAAAAGTTGTTCGATAAATCAGTAAATACCGAAGCTAATTTATTCAAAATTGAAGTTTGCAATAATTCTTTAGCACAAAACACTTTTGTGATAAAATTTTGGAAAATGGGCGTGTCACCGCCCACTTATGATCACATATATGTATCTTGGTAATCATTCGACTAATATGTACCAAACACGGTACGATTATTGTGCTTGCCACATAAAAGCAAAACGCTGAAAATTATTGAAATCGGACTAAAATTACGCCCACTTTTTATATAACGGTAAATTTCAGAAATGCTTGAAACTTCGATAGTTCGAAATTTAAGGAGGCCAATTTACACAAAATTGACACTAACAACAATCCCTTGAAAAGAGGTAACATTATTATGGAATTTTGGAAACTGGGCGTGATACCGCCAAGGCCGTAATCTGCAATCGATGTTCGAAGTCAGAAGCGTTAACCACTGAGCTATGTACACCCCGTAAACTCTTTTATTCAACCAACTACTATCAAGTGCAGCTGATTTGCCGCAATTTAAACTCAACAGCGTGGTTGTTGTTGTCAATTCTATACATCCATTTGCTTATTTGCTTTAATGTATAGTTTCAGGCAGGCTCTTCCTAAACTATGTATTTGTCAATGTTATTGTGGCTTATTAACATTTTATTTTTTAATATTTTTATTGAGGTTTGTACCACGATTGCCGCTATTTTAGCGTCGTAAGCGTGAAGTCTAGACAAAAGAATTCTGATGAGGAGATGTGGTGATCTCCGAAATAGCTGCTATAACTTCTACCGCTTAGACATTGTTGCTTTTTAAAATTTTCCTAATAAACAATCATGGTACAAAGCTCAACAAAAGCATTAAAAAAAAGCAAATTAATTTTCGTGATTGGGATAAAGAAAAATATTTGGGATACGATTTGCACCAAATTTTTGCCAATACCCAATCGTGTGACACTGCCTTTAAACTTGTATTTATATGGATGTTGTTAAAGAATGAACTATAAAAAACTAACCAAAATTAAATAACAACAAAAATAATATTTTAAAACTTTTGAAAATTTGGTACGGCTATAATTTTTTCGACTACTGTACATTAGACTTCATCACCAAAACAATTTGCTCTTTTTCCGCCGGGACTACCAAACCTAGTACAATTTAAGACTTCTACCAAAATATTTCGGAAAAATATATATATATAAGATTTACGTCAGCTGGACCGGTTTGAAAACACCCTTCAGATGACAAAACAGTTTAAGCTTCAAAAATCTACATTAAAATATTAAAATATCGTATCAACGGAATCATAATATTGAGATTTTGAGGCTGTTTTTTTTTAACTTTTTTCAAAGATTTGTATAAGAAAAACTTGAATAACTGCTCCAAAACTTTACCGATATAGACTTATTAGGTGTCAGTGGAAAGGTATTTTCTCACCCTTTTTATTTCTTTGCACAAAAAAAAAACTCATTCACGTCCCAATTTTTTTTTATTCAATACCAAAATAATTTAATTCAACATGGAATGACACTCGTATATCGTACCTTCCTTTTTTATATTTTGAATGAGCTTATTCTCAAAGAAATTAAAGGGGTGAGAAAATACCTTACCAATTATACCTCATAAGTCTAAATTGGTAAGGTTTTGGCTGAGTTATTCAAGTTTTTCTTAAACCAGTCTTTGAAAAAAGTGCAAAAACAGCATCAAAAATCTCATTATTATGATTCCGTAGAATTTTTTTTTTTTTTTAATATTTTTATGCAAACTTTTTAAGCTTAAACTGTTCAGTCATCTGAGGTAATTTTTCAAAAAATATTTAAAAACAACTGTTATTAATAAAAAAACTAAATTTTTGGAGGTATTTTCAAATCGTAAATCTTAATATTTTTGCGAGATATTTTGGTGGAAATCTTAAAATATAATAGATCGTATAATTCCAGTGGAAAAACAGTACCGCTTTTTTTTGTATGAGGAGTGATGCAGTCTACTTTACATAAGTTGACTATGATTACTCGGCCGTCTATCATAGTAGCACAATGCCACTAAGTATATTTTAAAATTTTCTGGTAACAGCCGCATGCGATTATCGATTATATTTTTTGTTATTTTTTGTGAAATATTTTATTTTTATCAGTATTTTTCTTTTAATCAAAATATGCCACTGTTTTGTGTATGTGTTGTGTACATCACTATTTACAAACGTATGTGTTCCTTTTCTTTCGTACCTGTTTATATCTGTACTGTTATGATTTCGGACGGTACTAGCTCTTAATGTCAATATAGATGTATTATTTACATATATGCAAATAACCACTCATGCTCATACCCAGCAAAAAATCGGTTCAGTACATTCCGCCTATTCGCTTAGGTGCATTTTTCGCTTAGGTGCACTATTTCGCTAAAATACTTTTCCACAAAATGGGTTTTGTGCAAAAATATCACTTTTAGCTGCATTTTCGCTTAGCAGGCCTTTTTACGTTCAACAGCTCCCTTTTAAGTAACTTTTCTTTGATTTGTACCAAAAATATTTCGCTTGCCAGCACGAAATTTTTTTCAAAAGTTCTTTTTGCTTAAAACAACATATCTAAACATATCCCATTTGTGAACTTTACCGCAAGCATACGTATGGATGTAAGTAGAAGCATTTAGAATATATCAGAAGAAATGGGCTACGAATTCATCTATCTCAAACAAATCACAGTTTTTGTTTTTCCGCTTAGCTGCATATTCGCTTAAGTGCACCAAGTCTTGTGCAATGGAAGTAAATACAGCTAAACCGAATGTACTGTAACCGCTTTTAGTGGTAACTTCTAATTTTGACGCTTCTTTTAGGCATTGGGTAATGCCTAGTAGAATGTCCTAGAATACTTTTTTTATTTCGCTTTGTTTGATTCATTACGGAGTAAAATGCGTCATCGTTGTCAGCTGAAAAATAAAATGAATAACCAAAAATTCTTTTTCTATCGTTACTTTCTGTGGAAATTTCCATTGCATAAAAATCATTTTTTGCTTGTTTAATTTATAGCGAAGTTAAAGTCAGTTAATGAAGTGATCAAATAAAATGAAGCTATAATAGATTGTCAACATGGGTTTTTTTTTCAGGGAGATCAACGTCCACTAATCTAGCTTTGCGAACAAATCAAATAATTAATGCTTTTCAAAATTATGCGCAGCTTGACGTTATTTATATTGACTTTTCAAAGGCGTTTGGCAAAGTCGATCATTCTATTCTTTTATACAGGCTGAAAGTTTATGGAATTAATGGTAAACTTTTGGAAATTTTTTCCAGTTTTCTATTAAACAGGGAACTTCTTGTGACAATTGGATGCAGTAAGTCATCGCTTCTTATTGATGCTTGGTCAGGAATTCCACACGGAACATATTGTGGACCTTTTCTATTTCTCATCTTCATCCATGACTTAGCCAATCAATTCAAATTCGCGAAGTGTCTTATGTTTGCCGACAATGTCAAGCTTCTTCTACGATTCCACAGTATGTATCAACCTACAATATGATCTAGACGCCCTTAATAGGTGGTGCACTGACAATAATCTATTTTTATACCTTTCATGAGCATGAAATGGTATTATAACTTTGGTCCGATGTTTGTAAGTACCAGAATAAGAAGAGATAGACCCACTAAAATGTATACATAAATGATCAGAACGGCGTTGAGTCGATTTAGCCATGTCCGTCNTAAGAAGAGATAGACCCACTAAAATGTATACTTAAATGATCAGAACGGCGTTGAGTCGATTTAGCCATGTCCGTCTGTCCGTCTGTCCGTCTGTCCGTCGGTTTGTATGCAATCTAGTCTGTCAGTTTTCGAGATATCCGGATCAAATTTGGTAGGTGGGTGTATTTTTATAATGTATTGATCATTTGTCGGAACCGGAAAAATCGGACCACTATAACATATAGGTCCCATACAACTGATTGTTCAGATATGCGATTTTTCGTTATAACTCCTCCATTTATGCAGCTAGGAACATGAAACTTGGCAATATTTCCACCCATTATCAGCGGAATATTTACAGTGAAAATTACAAAGATCGGGTGACTATAACCTATAGCTCCCATATAACCCTATAAAACCCTATATATAATAAAACCTATAACCTATATACAACTTTTTTTTCAGATATGAGACTTTTTGTTGTAACTCCTCCGTTTATGCAGCTAGGAACATTAAATTTAGCAATACTTCCACTCATTATCAATAGAATTCTTAGAGTGAAAATAAAAAGATCAGGTCACTAGAACCTATAGCTCCTATACAACTGAGTGTTAAGATATAAGATTTTTCGTTATAACTCCTCCATTTAAGTAGCTAGGAACATGAAAGTTTGCACGGTTATCACTCATTATCAAAAGAATACTTTCAGTGAAAATGACGAAGATCGAGTAGCTATAACCTATAGCCCCAATACAACTGATTGCTCAGATATTAGATTTTTTGCCATAATTTCTTCATTTCAGCAGCTAGGAACATGAAAATTCGCACCGTTTTCACTCATTATTAACAAAATGCTTACAGTGAAAATAACAAAGATCGGGTCACTATAACATATATCTCCGATACAACTGATTGTTCAGTTATGAGAATTTTCGTTATAACTCCTCCATTTATGCAGCTAGGAAAATTAAATTTTGCCATACTTCCATCCATTACCAACAGAATACTTACAGTGAAAATAACCAATTATTTCATAAAAATATACAATAACAAGTAAAGTATAAATTCGGGCGAAACCGAATTTTATATACCCGGCGCAATTATCAAATATCGTCGTTTCAACTTTCTCTCAACTACCTTTGCATGATAAGCAGGGGTATTTTTCCCCGATTTCAAACGTTTTCTATAATATACTGACTTAATAACATCATTGAATCAAGTTTGGTAGAAATCGATAAAGCGGTTACCGAGATCGAGCTTTGTAGTTATAAAGTGGGCGGTGCCACGCTCAATTCCTAAAAGCCTATAACAGTCTTGTTTATTGTTAAGAGACTGTTGCAAGTATTAACTTGGAGTAAATTAGTGTCCTCAGTTTTTGAAATATCGGAGTTCCCGTATTTTTAAAATTTACCGTTACACGGGAAGGGGGTGTAATTTTAGTCCGATTTGAATAATTTTCAACAAATTGCTTTTCCGTACCAAGATTATAAGGTGCACCAATTACCGAGATCCATATTTGTGGTCATAAGTGGGCGGAGCCACGGCCATTGTCCAAAAATTTATAATAATCAAACTTTCTGCTAAGTGATTATTGCGATCGTCGATTTTGAGTGAATTAGCTTCAATAACTACTGATTTATCGCAATTTTCGTATATCGGTAAATTACCGTTATATGGGAGGTGGGTGTGGTTATTGTCCGATTTTAAATATTTTCAACAGATTTCTTAGTTAGGCCCGAAGCAAGGTCGGACTGAGTTTGGTAGGGATTGGTGAAGCGGCTACAGAGATACAGCATTTCGTCATAAAAGGGCGGGGGTAATAATATTAATTTTTACCATAATTCCATTTCACATACTAATTTTCAAAAGTTTAGATTGAATATTTACTGAATTATCGTAGTTTTTGCATTTTTCGAAAATACCCTTATATGGGAAGTGGGCGTGGTTACAGTCCGATTTCGCCCACAATACCAACGTACCTTGGGTAAAGGGCAATCTACATATCAAATTTCGTTGAGATATCTCAATTTTTGCTTGAGTTATCGTGTACACGGACGGACGGACGGACAGCCAGACATGGCTTAATCTACTTCTCTTTTCATTCTGATCGTTTATGTATACATTTGTCTATATCCATCTCTATTCATTTTGACTGTTACAAACAACCGTTATTTGAACAAAATTATAATACCCTTGTGCACATGTGCGCTCGGGTATAAGAAGTAATGAGAATTGCATCGGGGCTGAAAATGTCGGATGGATCCTCCTGACTTTCATCTTCACTTGAAGAACCTAGATCGTTGTTTAAACAGCGATTACAAGCCAGGTTTTTCTAAAGCTTTTTAAAAAGAATTCGTCATTCCATTAGCGCACACAAGGGGTGGGTTTTGGGGTTGATATATCTTTAGAAGTATAAATTACATATATAATTTCATTCTCATTCCTTTGGGTGTTTCAGAATTTGAGGAACCTGTAGTCAGCGTTTTTTTTTAACTTAGTAGTTGTAATTGATTTTTAATACTTACTTCTGCGACTGGTTCGAAAAATTTGTGCCTATAGCGAGCTTAATAGGTGGATATGGAAAATAAATTATTATTTTTTAGAAATTAGAATTTTGAACACGACTCTGTTTTCAAAGTCGTGGATGCCAGCCGAGTCGGATCAGAATATTGTTATTTTTTTTTAAAGTACTCCGTTTTTTATAAGCATTTGAATTATTGGAATCATGGATGATGAGGGTCTCAGATAGTTACGTAATTCATACCTAATTAAAGGTCAGACCTATAGCCTTTTCTCTTTATAGCCAGACGTTGACTATTTCTGCTTGGAATCCCAATTGAAGTAGCTTACTCTTTGACTTTAAATAGCAAAGAAAGGAGACATACAATAAACAAAATTAATAATATTAAACAAAATTACTGCTTTTTAAATGTTTGCTTAAAATAAATTCCTCCAAGAGCCCCATTTGAAATGATTGAAACCAATATATCGTTACCTTAATTCACAAAGGCCCTAACGAACGCTGTTTTCGAAACTACACAGCTTTTGGTAGGATAAATCAAAATACACCTTCACTAAAAATTTGAAAGTGGTAGTACCAAAAACAACGGAGTTATGCCACTTTTTAAAATGCCCTATCCGTATGAATGATTTGATTTTTGTAATGATTTTTGCTTCTCCTGTAAAATAAAAAAAATTGCTGGGTACAGAAAACAAAAAAAAAATATTAAAGGACCATGTTCTCTTTGGCGTACGTCAAAGGTCCAATAGATGTAGGAACTTGTATGACTGTTCGGCTATGTAGCTTAAGAAATAATATGTCTAAAGACATTTTTATCAAAGTTAGCCAGTTTTGTTACAGAAATACTCGCACGACCAAATGTAAAAAATATTGGCTACAAATTGTCATTTTGTTTGCCATATATACGTTATATCGGTTCACTTGCACAACATTCGCATTCGCAAAAGCTCCGCATTGATTATTGCGAATGCGAATGCGAATGTTAAAATTAATGCGGAAACTCCGCGGTTGCGAATACGAATGCGAATAACAACTCTGGTACACACAAAGGCATATATGCACATACAAGTAGAAACCAAGTGAAGTAAGAAAAATCGTGGCTAAAAATGGCGTTAAGGAGAAAACTTTAATAGCTACTTTGAAAGACAAGTTAGTGCTGCGACAATTTTTTAAAATTCTGCAGAAGTGAAGTCATATTGCGTGCCAGGAAATGTAAGCGAGTAAGTATTGCATTCAAGGCGACGTTGTAAAGAATTGTTCTTGAAACGCCGAAAATTATAAACAATCAGAAGCATTTTATGCGCCAATCATTAACCTGATTATACAATTTTTCATGCTCAACTAACAAATAAGTAAAAGGGAATGCATATGCATACATTCATATGTATGTATGGGTCAATCCATGTCAAATCGATCAATCGTCGGAATCTACCATTTTTGATTTGGATATATTTTAGTCAGAACATTACTTTTATCATATAACATAGTTCTATCAAAAAAAATATATAAAAAACAAGTAAGAAAGTCTAAGTTCGGGCGGAGCCGAACATTAAATACCCGGCGCAAGTATTAAATATATGTTTCTTCACCTTTCCGAAACCTACCGCTAGATGGTAAGCCGGGGTGTATCAATTTTGAGTAAATTGGCGTCCTTCAATTTCGAAATATTGAAGTTTGAAGCATTTCTGAAATTTACCATTATATGAGAAGCGGCCGTTATTTTAGTCCGATTTCAATAATTTTCAACGTTTTGCTTATATGTGACAAGCACAATAACCACACCGAGTTTGGTACAAATTGGTAGAACGGTTGCCGATATACTTATATGTGATCATAAGTGGGCGGTGCCACGCCCATTTTCCAAAATTTTACCATAAACGTATTTCTTGGTAAAGAATTGTTGCAAGCATCAATTTTGAATAAATTAGCTTCAATATTTACTGATTTATCGAAGATTTTGTATTTCTCTAAATTACCGTTATATGTGATGTGGGCGTGGTTATTGTCCGCTTTTTTTAATTTTTGGCCATTTAGTATGCTGTGTCAAGACCAACAACTGTGCCAAGTTTGGAAGAAATTGGTGCAGCGGTTACCAAGATAAACACATGTAACCATAAGTGGGCGTGGCTACGCCCATTTTCCAAAAATTTATAATATTCTTATTTTTCGTCTAAAAATTATTGTAAATATCAATTTTGAGTGAATTATCTTCAGTAGTTACTAAAATATCGCAGTTTTCGTATTTCTGGAAATTACCGTTATATGGGAAATGGGCGGGGTTAAAGTCCGATTTCGCCCATTTTCAATACCAACCTACCTTGGATTAAGGGAAACCTACATACCAAATTTCGTTGAGATATCTCAATTTTTGCTCGAGTTATCGTGTACACGGACAGACGGACGGACGGACAGACGGACAGACGGACGGACAGACGGACATGGCTTAATCGATTTCTTTTTTCATCCTGATCATTTATGTATACATTTGTCTATATCTATCTCGATTCGTTTTGGCTGTTACAAACAACCGTTATGTGAACAAAATTAATATACCCTTGTGCACAAGTGCGCTCGGGTATAAAAATTACATAAATATAGCTCCCATACAACTGATTGCGATTTTTTGTTATAACTCCCCATCTATGCAGCTGGGAACATGAAATTTCGCTATATTTCAAATCATTATAAAAAAATACTTACAGTGACAATGGCGAAGATCGGATCGCTATAACCTATTGTCTACATACAACTTATTGTTCAGATATGAGATTCTTTGTTATAACTTCTCCATATATGCAGCTAGAAACATGAAATTTCGCACTATTTTCACTTCTTATCAACAGAAAGTTTACAGTAAAATTACACTTATTGTTCAGATATGGGATTTTACTGTAAACGTCCTTTATTTGGACATATAAAACCGATAAATTTCGTAAGCTATTTTATAAATAATAATACAAAGTTTACTGAGAAAATCGTCAAAATCTATGCTTTATAAGCTTTATCTCCTGTACCACTGATTGTTCAGTTACCAGTTTTTACGATCTGTTAAATTAAAATTTTCTGACGTTCATGAAAGGTATGAAGCCTTCGGCATAGCGCATAGAAGACAGCGCTGCTCTTACTTGTTTCAATATAAATAAGTGTTGCGTTGTTACTTATTCAAGAAAAACTAATAACACTTTATTTAATTATGAATTAAATAAATGCTCTCTAAATCAATGTTACGAGATGAATGATCTTGATTATATTTGTGCTAAATCTTGAAGTCGCTTTATATTTCATTGGTTAGAAGCCGTCTCGAATACTGCTCAATAATATGGGATCAATACTACAAGACTCACTCTAAGAAAATTGAGAGAGTCGAAAAAGTGATCACCAAAGTCGCATTACATAAACTTCGGTGGCCTGATGGTCTCCTACCATATATTATAGCATGCAGACGTAAGCTGCTTGGTCTCCAGGCCTTGTATGAGAGAAGGATTAGCTTCTCGATTTCGTTTGCATTTAATATAACTAACGTAATGTTACCATTTCACAATTAATAAGTTTATTCAATAGATATATTCGGCCGCGTGATCTTCGACACAATAAATTTTTTACCGATGATACCCATACAAAAAAGTATGCTTTTAACGAACCGATAGCGAGGTCTATGCGACTAGCAAATCGGTATTGTAGTTCTCTAAATTTTAACGCAAATTTGTATAGTTTTAAGTTAGATTTATTTCGTATATTTAACTAGTCTGTGAAAAGTAATTACTTTATAGATTGTATTTCAAATAAATAAATATAAATATAATATATAAAAATCCCGTGCCACTGTGTTCGTTTACGTTAATCTCCGAAATCGCTTAATCGATTTCAATGAAATTGTGTGGGCGTGTATTATTATTATTTTCATCGAAATTTTTCTTATGCTACCCGCAACGTGGTTATCTTAATATACAACAACTAAAAAGTCTAAGTTCGGGCGGAGCCGAAAATTAGATACCCGGCGCAAGTATCAAATATAGTTTTTTTCACTTTTCCGAAAACTACCGCTACATGATGTCAACATCTTCGATAAACTTATGTAGTTATATGTAGGCGGTATCACTCCCATTTTCCAAAATTCCATAATAATGCTACTTATTCCTAAGGGATTGTGGTTAGTATAAATTGTGTGTAAATTAGCGTCCTTAAGTTTCGAAATATCGAAGTCTCAAGCATTTCTGAAATCTACCGTTATATAAAAAGTGGGAGTAATTTTAGTCAGATTTAAATCATTTTCAGCGTTTTGCTTTATGTGGCAAGCACAATAATCATACTGAGTTTGGTACATATTGGTCCACCGGTTACAGAGATACATATACGTGATAATAAGCATTGAAAAACAGAGCCGCAACAAGACCGCTGTAAGTCACTGCCACGGGTGGAACACAAAAAGCTTCGACGAAGAGCTGTTCGAAATAGTCTTGAGTGAAGTAAAAATAACCTCCACCATCGAGAAACCGCCGAAGGAACTGATGAAAGCACTCAAAAGTGCATGCGATCAGTGATCGGACTTGAAAAGAAATGTGTGTGGTAGAATCTGGAAAAAAATGTGGTAGATTTCAAAAAAATGTGGTAGATCTCAGGTTTTGGATCAAACTGTACAACAATTCAAAAAATTCTGCAAGGTTTCGCCTAAATCGCAAATCTAAAATAATAGAATCTAAAAAAAAATTAATTTTAGGATATTAAAGTGCAAGATTGAAGTTGCTAAAAATTGCGTTGAGTTTTGGCAATTTTTTTCCTTGACAGTGTAAAGCAGTTCCTTCCATATCAAGATATTTTTTGAACATATTGTGAAAGATTTCTGCAATCTTGCGAAGTGCTGCCAGCTTTTCTTTTTATCACATCATGTTGTAGCGAACAAATGTGGCACGTTCCAGAAACCGCTACTTGGGATTTGCCGATTTTGACAATTCTAGAGTAAAAGTAAACAACGCTTTAGAAAATTTAGATGCACTGAAATTTGTTAATACTTTCACAAAAACCGCAGTTTTTTTAACATTTTCGCGATAATTCTTTTTTATAAATCATATATTTTCCAATTTAACACAATAAAACCACGTTTCCTGTCGAAAAATTGAATATTGAGAAGGTCTACTATTTTATGGTTTATTTTATCCTCCCATTCTCCCTGTTGTTAGTGTTTAGTGTTGGAGAATTTTTGCTCTTAAAATTAAGAAAATTATGTCGAGCAAAATAAAACTACTCAAAACCGTGAATATGTAGTAGATTTCAGACCTTGTGTGGTAGATGTGGTGGATGCTCCAAAAAGTGGTAGATCTACCACAATGTGGTAGAAGTCCGATCACTGCATGCGATATTTCGATGGTGAGAAGGAGCCGGCACAATACCCGCAAACGCGCTTATTGGTAGAATGATGAAATTGGCGACTTACGAGTACAATGCAACCGGGCCAGAAGAGTGTGTCAGCGTGTTCGGGCACGCAACGAAGGAAATGCCGTTGAGCCTAGGCTGGTCTATAAAGAAAAGCGAAAGCTCTTAAAAAACGCAATACGTGACAGAAAGCGGAAAGTTCTCAGCGATCTGTGTGAAGATATTAGCAATAACCCGTGGAGACTCGTCTACAGGATAGTCATGAAAAGCTAGAACGCCTAACACAACCAACATGCCCTGTTCTGCTGGCTCAAATCGTACAGGTCCTCTTTCCGGCTCAACCCTAGCTCGTAAGGCCAACGCCCCGTGATTTCACTGCTATCCCTTGAATAACCATTGAGGAGATCCTGAGAGATAGCAGAAACTTACCTCTCAACAAAGGTCCAGGGCCCGATAGGATCCCGAATATAGCCCTTAAAAATACATTGAGACGAATCCCTGTGCATTTGATAGCGCTTTCAATACGTTCTTTCAAGAGGGCATATTCCCGAACATCTGGAAACTGCAGCAACTGATCCTTATACCGACAAAATCTAGTCCGTCGGCACCTGCTGATTACAGGTCACTGTGTATGCTCGACTCCACGGGGAAGCAATTTGAGCAGATAATTAAAAACCGCTTAGAAAGTCATGTAGATAGATATCTAACAGAAAACCAGTTTGGCTTTCGAAAAAGCACTCTACGACTAATGCGATCGAGCTGGAAAAGTGGTTGAAGGCAAACGTTGGCTAAGGGGCACAAAAGAATACTGCCTGGTTATTACGCTAGACGTAGAAAATGCATTTAATGGTGCTTCTTGGAAGGAAATTATTCACGCATTACGAGCCCTAGAGATTCCATTATACCTGAAAGCCATTCTGGGGAGCTACCTCAGTAACCGTACCCTCAGATACGGTAGTGACAATGGGCTTATGGCATTATGCACTCACGGCGGGAGTACCACAGGGATCGGAGCTTGGACCTATACTGTGGAACATCATTTATGATGGAATCCTACGCCTATCCACCCCAGCTGGCGCCACCTTGTCTGGATTTGCAGACGATGTGTCAATCGTGGTCACTGGGAAAACACTAGCAGAAGTAGTGGCGATTGCGGAGGAGTCAATCAGTGCGGCACAAGAATGGCTATGTGCGAGATCCCTCACACTTGCAACGCACAAAACAGAAGCAGTTCTTATAAGCAAACGCAAAAAAGTAGAAGGTGTAACATTAACTTGTCGGAGGGAGTGTACTCTCATCAAAGCCCTACGTAAAATACCTCGAGGTATTGATAGACCATCGTTTATGCTTCCTAGACCATCTCAACTACGTCAACGAGAAGGCGGCGAGAGTGACGTCATCTTTGTCCAGACTGATGGCAAACATGGGGGACCTAAGCAGCAGTCTAGACTAGTACATGCAGGAGTAATTACATCCATACTCATGTACGGATGCACAATCTGGTTCGACGCATTTAAATGCTTATTCAGGGTATGAACGCGACTTATGACTTATGCGCATTAAGAGTATGCTCTGCATACAGAACAGTTTCGGAAGATGCAGCACTTTCCATCTCCGGGATGCCCCCACTTGACCTATTGGCGCAGAAAGCAATTGAAAAAAAAGGCTAAGCACGAGGAACACGAAATTCGCACCTTTTTATTGCGACAAAACAGCATATCGCAATGGCAAGTGGACACATCGCCTCATCCACAGACAGCACGATGACGTAGATTTCTACCTAACACAAATCCTTAGCAGGCATGGATTTTTAAGGCCTACCTTCATCGTTTTGGACATGAAAGCAATCCATACTGCGACTACTGTAGTCCTAATGAAAAAGAGGATGCGGAACACGTAGTCTTTTCGATTCAGCACCCAGAGAGAAAAGCTCAATGGATGTCTCGGCAGCGTAGTTACACCCGAAACACTGGTCCCACTGGCATTGCAAAGCCAATACGCTTGGAAGGAATTTAAAGCCACTTGTGCCCTAGTTATGCAGTAACTTCGCAACAGCGATTAAGTAAGGCGAAGGCAAGAACGACAGCGGAGGTAAGAAGCAGCCACATCTTACTATCTGGCTCAGGCCAGATTAAAAGTCCGTTTTCCTAGAAAAGTTATGGCACGAAGAGGGCGAACCTCTCAAAAGATCGTATAAGCAGCAATAAATCGCTGCACCCGGACATTACTAGACTTAGAAACGAACTATTTAGTTGTAAAATACCAAAGAGGTGGGTAAGTTTAATACCAAACCAAGACGAACTGTATTCCACCCACAGTTCGTGATTAGTAACGGACGTAGAGCTTCGTGCTGAAACCGCCTCCCGACGAAATACTTAACGGGGGTGCGGGGGGGATCGGTACATAGACGGTAGGAGGTTAAGTGGGTTAAAGTCTCACACTGACGGTTTTTTGGGGTTAGGCTTTCGATGCTTCCTCCTCTGAAAAAATAATAAAAAAGTGGGCGGTGCCACGCCCATTTTTCAAAATTTTGTCATAAACATATTTGGTGCCAAAGACTTATTGCAGACATATTTTGAATAAATTAGCTTCAGTATTTACTGATTAATCGAAGATTTTGCATTTCTCTAAATTACCTATATATGGGATGTGGGTGTGGTTATTGTCCGATTTTAGAGATTTTCTGCCATTGGGTATGTTGTACCAAGACCAACAACCGTGCCAGATTGGGAGAAATTGGTCGAGCGGTTCCTAAGATATACACGTGCAACCATAAGTGGGCGTGGCTACGCCCATTTCGCAAAAAATTTATAATATTCTTATTCGTCGAACGGACGGATATACAGTCACCGCTTAATCGATTTCTTTTTTCTTTCTGATCATTTATGTATACATTTGTCTATATCTATCTCGATTCGTTTTGCCTGTTACAAACAACTGTTATGTGAACAAATTTGTAATACCCTTGTGTGCACAAGTGCGCTCGGGTATAAAAATCCCGTGTCACTGTGTTCATTTACGCTGATCTCTGAATCAATGAAATTTTGTGGGTGTGTATTTTTGGTTCCAAATTAAAAGATAGGATATTTTCAAAGCTGAGAAAAAATATTTTTTTTTTCATCGAAATTTTTCCTATGCTTCTCGAAGCGTACTTATCTACGCGTTCGCATATCCTCTTTTACTAATTTTCAACAAATGTCTCGAGGTTGGTGAGTTTATTGATGCCTGGAAGGTCACTCTTATCAACCCCATATTTAAAAGTGGTAATAAGAATAATATAACTAACTACAGACCTATTTCCAAATTATCCACGGTCTCAAAATTATTTGAATACAAAAACAAAAATTATACTTCTCAATTAACCGCTTGATCTGTGTAAATCAGCACGGTTTCATGGCCGGTAGGTGTACTGTTTCTAACCTGGCAATTTTTTCTGAATACTGTACTGCGTTCGGCAAGGTTAGTGACTCTATGTTACTTACAAAGTTACACGGCCTAGGAGTCCACTCAATATTTTTGAATTTTGAAATTGGATGAAATCTTATCTATCTCTCCGGAATTGTGTCGTTGTCGTTGACGATGTATCTTCCCATCCCTTTATCGCGACGTCTGGTGTTCCACAGGGGAGTATACTAGGCCCCCTTGTTTTTGTAATTTTTATAAACGACATTTCTAGTTGTTTTAAGTTCTCAGAGTTTCTTTTGTATGCTGATGATCTGAAGATTTACTCCACGGTAGCCTTTCCCTCAGACTTTTTGAACCTTCAAAGGGATCTGGATAACGTTGTCGCTTGGTGTAATAAGAACATGCTAAATTTAAATATAAATAAGTGTCACCATGTCACCTTCTCTAAATCTCGCTCTCCTATCCCAACTTCCTACCACATTGGTGGTTCTCAGTTGGGTATAGGAGTCATATATGATCCAAGTTATGAGCCAGCACTTTGTGCCAGTATAAAAAACAATAACGACTAGAAATTTATATCTAAACTTGTTTATACAGATATGAAAAATAATTAGGAAGGAAAAATAAACAAAATTTAGCTGCAGCAACTGCTATTACATGAATGCTGCAATATATGTACATATATATGTATGCGCAGAGGTTTGTATATAAATATCCAACAGTATTTGAAATGAATTCCTTGCTAACATGGCTCTAAAGTAAGTTCATTAAGAGAGTTGAAGAATAAAGCCGATAAGAGTCACAGAACAGCATGCAAGGAGCTCCGAAAGTAGGCATTTATGAGGCCAATAAGAGTCATTTAAGAGCTTCAAAAAGAGTCCAAAATGAGCCGTATATGAGGCCAATAAGAGTCCAATATGACTCATATTGAGGCTCATTTGATGTATGAATTTAAGCTCATATAGGTCGACCTACGCAGGAAGGGAAACACCCTCATTTCGGACTCTTAAATGAGCTCATAATGAGCACAAAGGCTCCGAAATGCGACTCCTTAAAGACTCTTTTATGACTCCAAATGTTTGCTGGGAACAAACAATAAATATTACATGTCCTCCCAGATAGCGCATATTCAATTCTGCCTAAATTACAAAACATCATTTTTGCCCACTCCCAAAGGTTTAAGGTAAGGGAAAAGTTGATATTTTCAAGCACTATGTACCCATATGTATTTTTTTAAACAAACTTTTTTGCTGAGAACTTATTTAAATTCCAAAAACCGAATGCCAACTTGAATTAAAGGAACCAACACTGAAGTGAGTCAAAATGAAATAAAAGAGCACAAATTTCTATGTAAAGAAAAACTCTCTGGGAATCCTACGAGACATCTGCCGGTCATATGAGTGCAGTCTTTTGGCATCATATTTTACATCAGAATTGAAGGGATTTCTGAAAAATCTGACCATTTCTTTTGTGTAACTGTGATTTTGCATCCCTTGTCAATATATGGCCTCGGTTGATGTTAACTTAAGGTCGTTGTTTTACTGCCTTAAAATTGAAGGGAAATTGTTACAGCTTTTTTTATGTGTATTGGTTTCTATCTGAGTGTATTGAGAATCGGTCAGTCTGAAAAGGCCTTGTAGGGAAGACAATTATCACTCAAAATATCAGATAGTAATAGTAATAGATAGCTTTTTTTGTCGAGTACCTTTCAAATCATTGGAATTAACTAATTTCATTAAGTAAACAAGTATTAACTAACACTTTTCATTTTAAAATCGTTCCAGTTTGTAAATTTTTAAATTTAACGAACTGGTTTATTCAAATTATCGTCGACAAAAAATCCAACCATGTGCCACAATCATATGATTTTCTAATTGAAAATTCTTGCTGGCAAAACTTTTTCCGGCTCGAATTTGTAACTTCTCTCCAAGAAATAGTCTTTTTACTCGTGATTTATTTAAATAAAACATGTGAAATTTAGTTGAAATATTTTAGCCGTTTTTAGCCGGTTTTATTTGCCAATTTAGCCGGTTCGTCCAAAAAGTTCTGGCAACACTGCTCACTATGATGAACATACAT
>NW_016157785.1:5527-10890 GCF_001687245.7 Rhagoletis zephyria | reverse complement strand
ACCCTACTGAAATTATAGATCTAGGCGTGGTGTTTGAATATAGATTCTCATTTCAAAGCCAATTAAACTGCACGATAGCTAAAGCATACTCTATGTTGGCTTTTATTCGACGTTTCAGCTCAAACTTTTCTGATCCGTATACCCTAACGTCACTCTATACCTCCCTGGTGCGCTCCAAGTTAGACTATGCCGCCGTAATTTTAAGACCTTATTATGCATACCATATAAATAGGGTTGAACGAATCCAAAAAAAATTTGTTCGTTTTGCCCTTCATTCTCTGCATTTGGTTCACCCAATTCCCTCCTACCGTGGTAGATGTCTACTTATTAGTCTTAAGTCTTTAGATTGTAGGTGGTCTATTCTCTCCCTTACTTTTGTCTATAACTTAGTAAGTGGTATCATAGACTGCCCATACTTGCTTGGACGTATCCATTTCGCTGTGCCTCAGAGATGTTTGAGAAATCACGTAACCTTCTCCTTGGAGAAGGTAAGAACTCAATATGCTTCTAATGCTCCCATACTCAGGGCTCTAAAGGAATTCAACTTGCTCTCAAATTCTTCTGTTCTAGACTTTTCTTACTCTGAAACCCGTTTTAAATCAATATTAAATGAATTAATTACTTAGTTTGTTTTTCTTATTTTTAAGTCATTGTAATCTTTATGAAATGTTATAATTTCTGGATTATTATTATTAAATAAATAAATAAAATCCGTGTCACTGGTTCGTTTACGCTAATCTTCGAAACCGCTTAACCGATTTCAATGAAATTTTGTGGGTGGTATTTTGGTCTCCAACTTAAAAGATAATAGTTTTGAACCAGAAAAAGGTTTTTTTCATCGAAATTTTTCTATGCTTTCGCAACGTCTTAATGTATGTATAACAAGTAAGAATGTCTAAGTTCGGGCGGAGCCGAACATTAAATACCCGGCGCAAGTATTAAATATATGTTTTTCACCTTTTCGAAAGCTACCGCTACATGGTAAGCCGGGGTGTATAAATTTTGAGTAAATTAGCGTCCTTAAATTTCGAAATATTCCAGCTTCAAGCATGTTCTGACATTTACCGTTATATGAAAAGCGGCCGTAATTTTAGTCCGATTTCAAAAATTTCAACGTTTTACTTTTATGTGGCAAAGACAATAAAAATACCAAGTTTGTTACAAATTGGTATAACGGTTACCGATATACATATATGTGATCATGAAGTGGGCGGTGCCACGCCCATTTTCCAAAATTTTACCATAAACGTATTTCTTGGTAAAGAATTGTTGCAAACATAAATTTTGAATAAGATTAGCTTTAATATTTTACTGATTTATCGAAGATTTTGTATTTCCCTAAATTACCGTTATATGGAATGTGGGCGTGGTTATTGTCCGATTTTTTAAATTTTCGGCCATTTGGTATGCTGTACCATGGCCAACAACTGTGCCAGTTTGGAAGAAATTGGTGTAGTGGTTACCAAGATATGCACATGTAACATAAGTGGGCGTGGCTACGCCCATTTTCTAAAAATTTATAATATTCTTATTTTTCGCTGAAATTTATTGTAAATATCAATTTTGAGTGAATTATCTTCAGTAGTTACTAAAATATCGCAGTTTTCGTATTTCTGAAAATTACGTTATATGGGATGTGGGCGTGGTTACTGTCCGATTTCGCCCATTTTCAATACCAACCTACCTTGGATTAACGGAAACCTACACACCGAATTTCGTTGAGAAATCTTAATTGTTGCTAGAGTTATCGTGTACATATGAGGATGATAGCAAGGCCAACTTATATAAGGTAGTGTTACAGGAGCAGTTGAAAAATTTTTGCCCGATGTTTCTTAAAGAAATCCATAAACGTAGCGACCATTGGTTCAACTTGGTGTTGTTTTACTCTATATTGCACCGTTTGTGGGCCTGTTGAATGAATTTATGTCTTGGTTGTGTGAAAGATCAAAAAATTTGGATTTTCTGGCAAGTTGTACAACTTACCGCTATATTAATGGCCACGTTGTACAAACCCATTTAATTTGCGTTTATTTTGTACAATAAATAACCGAAAATGGATAACTCAGCCGAAATAGGTACGTGCTTTCGTTGAATTTTATAAATGTAAGCCGAAACTATGAAATTGTAAAAATGAGATTTTACAATGTGACTGCTCGCAAAATTGCAATGTTTGTGGGCAAAACGTCCAACTTGATTGCGGACCGATTTTAACCAACGTTTTCGGCTTGCATTATGTTAAAAGGATGTGTTCGTTGTAATTCATTCTGTCATTTACTACCATTATGCGTAGGCCAATTCATGAAATCATTTCATGCGTTTGAGTAGAAACTGAATGAATACCATTTCATGACTACAATTAACGCGAAATAGAGTTTGTANAGTAGAAACTGAATGAATACCATTTCATGATTACAATTAACGCGAAATAGAGTTTGTACACTTAGTTTTTACTCAGATCGATGAAATGATTTCGTGAATTAGACTACGCATACATGTGATACTTATGATTTAATTTATAAGGTAATTTTATGTTTTTATACTCTTGCTACCGCATGAATATATGAATTCGTGATAAGAAAATATGAATCGCCTTGGAAGATAGAAAGCGAGTAAGCAAAAATGCCGAACAAAGAAATTTGTCTTCTTTCAACTTAAAAAATGCATTTTGCAAACAGAAGTGCGTGCGGTACTTTGTGCCTTGGTTATGGCGAATTCGTAAGGATCTATTGATTGCATTATAAACATTTTCAATTATTTGTTAAACATACAATTACTTCCATTACCACCCGGTGCTATGGATGCTAGAAGCGCGAATTCATATCCGGTGTTACCGGAAAATGAATAAATAAATTATATGTATTTCAGAAAATTAATAAGATGAAATGAAGTTATTGTTTGATTTCCAACCAAACCTATGTATGTAACTCAATCGCCTAATGGTTTGCCGAACCGTAAACATATATTTACACATCCAATTTCATGGGTAGGTACCTGGTACTCACACCTTTTTTAAGAAGTTTCACTCTTATCATGTGTACGGTGTTACACACGCATTTTTTTCATCGAAAATTTTCCTTTACTACTCGCAGCGTGCTTATCTCAAATTATAAAAATCCCGTGTCATTGGGTTCGTTTACGCTAATCTCCGAAACCGCTTAACCGAATTCAATGAAATTTTGTGGGTGTGTATTTTGGGTAGTTTTAAACTCGAGATAACATTTTTTTTCCATCCAAATTTTTCCTATGCTTCTCGCAACGTGCTTATCTTAATATATAAAAATCGCGTGTCACTGGGTTCGTTTACGCTAATCTTCGAAACCGCTTAACCGATTTCAATGAAATTTTGTGGGTGGGTATTTTGGGTCCCAGCTTAAGAGATAAAATAGTTTTGAACCCAAGAAGGTATATTTTTCTTTCATCGAAATTTTTTCTATGCTTGTCGCAACGTGCTTACAAATCATGTATAGCGACACACCGAAACTGCCCATATCCGAATCGGGAGATTTCCATTTTCCTTCGCGGCTACGCTTCATATGTATGCTTATGTGGGGAAGAAATAGATCGTATAGGAAGAAAATAATGTAGTATGTATTAATACATATAAACATGCGCGCACTAACAGCAACAATAATTTTACCATTTGGACACTATCCAATGTTATCCATTCCCCTGGCTGATGTTTGAACCGTAACCAGAGATCTTTTTTTTTCAAACGTATTGAACAATATTAACAATCTTTTGTAAATTCCGTAAAACATGTAAGAAACAATATCGACGATGCATGTAACCTGCCTACATATCGCTGTGTTGCAGGACAACGTCTGCCCGGGCCTACTAGTACATTTATAAAAATTTCAATTGAAAACGAAGTCGGAGAGAATCAAATCGAATAGAGTTAATTTTAATCTTTTAAGACATCTGTATTCTCTCTTTTGAATAAATGTACATGTACATATCTAAGCATTTTCTGTAAGATTTCTCTGTAAGGCATTCTTGTTCGCTTCTTTGGATTCTGTTTATGAATTCATTCTGCATTCGCTTCTTTGTAAGGCGTTGTCCGTAATGTTAAGTTTTCTCCCTTCGATCGAAGGTAATGCTGCCGGTAAGGTCTTACGTCTAATTACAGTTTAGAAATGACGCCATTTCAAAACCATTTCGGTTGATACCCATAATGCAATAATTGATTGAAATTATTGAATAGGTTGAATTTAGCTTTTTAAACAGTTGGCAACCTTTTTAAACCGCTTTCGTCTGACACTCATGTTGCGATATATACACATACTTACATAGGTATTGAAATTACCCACTTCCTGTAATTCAAGTTGAATTTCCATTTTAAAATATGTGGAAAGACTGTTAAACATATGTAGCTTAGAAATATAACATTTTCAAGACTTTCGATTAATACATATCTTGTCATAACTTATTTAACTTATAATATAATTGTATTTGACTTAAGTTTTAAAACAAGTGGCAACCACTCTCACGTTTGACACTTTAACTTGAGTATAATTAATTTAAATTCGACTTTTAAAAAAGGTGGCAACTCTAATAAAAGTATCTTCCAACTAAAACCTTTCTAAGCCCCCTTCGGCGGACACCCATATTGTGATACATATTACGATTAAATAATTCCCTTAATTCAAGTAGTTTTTGATTTTTCGAACAGGTGGCAACCCTCCTAAATGTAGCTTAGCACTAAAAGCCATTTCAAAAACATTTCGTTTGATACCCATATTGTACTAATTACTTTCGATTAATTGAATTTAATTTTAAAACGGGTGACAACCCTTGTAAAACACCTCAATGGCATTTTAAATTTTCAATCTTAAGGTTTCTTAACAATCTTTCGTTTGACACTCATATTTTAATTTTTCGGGTAGCTTACGAATAATTAATTTAAATTCAACTTTTCAAACAGGTGGCAGCCTTTTTAAAAAAATTTTCAAATTAAAAATTTTTAAGCCCCTTAATATAATTTTAATTAATTAATTTTAATTTTTAACAGGTGGCAGCCCTCGTCCATGAGTATGGAATTTATTATATACTAGAGTGCCAGTTACTGTCGAAATTCGACAGTTTTTCTAGTTTTAGAAGCCTTGGAGAGGTTTTCTAACTTAACACGTAGCGATACTTATACGTTACAAATTAACTAACCGGAAAATCTTCTGCTAAAACGTAACTAATTTTTTATACCTTTCATGGGCATGAAATGGTATTATAACTTTGGTCCGATGTTTGTAAGTACCAGAACAAAAAGAGATAGACCCATGAAAATGTATACTTATATGATCAGAACGTCGAGCTGAGTTGATTTTCTCCATTTTCGTCTTTATCTTCACTTTTGCCTTCTTTTTTTTTGT
>NW_016157785.1:0-2743 GCF_001687245.7 Rhagoletis zephyria | reverse complement strand
CTTCATCGTTATCATTTATTTCTTCATCTTCATATTTATCTTTATTTCAAAGCTTAATTTCAAATGTGTAGTGAAACAACAGGCGAAACATGTCAAATTGAACATGTTGCAGCAACATCTATACACAATTAGAAAATGTTTAAACGACGGTTTTGGCCGTAATTTTCAACCAATTGTGAAACCATAAAAACTCTACGGAAAAATGCCTTTCCAACGGTGTTATTGGTTTTAAAATCGGTTCGGTAGAATCGCCAAACGAACGGAGACAAAATTTATGTTAGCGTATTAATATATAGATATATGTACATTAGGGTGGTCCCAAAACAGTAAAGTCTGAATTGTAATGCTCGCACCCCCTAGGATTGTTTTATATCGAAAAAAGTACACGCCTATTTTTTATTTTGAAATCAAAAAATATTTAGTGGTCGCTCAAAGTTTGCCATGTATTCTTATATGCGGAAAAAACAACATTTCGTAGAAATGGTATAGAATTCTTGAAAAGCAATATTTTTCTATCGGAAAACTCTGGTTCTCTTCAGGAGACTTTCAATAATAATACGCAATTATTTATTTAACCATATTTTAATACTAACGATTTTTTATTGGTCGCCGTTATGCATTTTCGGGGTTTTTGTAGATTTTTGGCGGACCTATAGATAAGTGATAGTTGCGATGAAAAAATGGTTAAATAAACCACTGGGTATTATTACTGGGAATCTTCTGCAGATAAACAGGGTTTTCCGATAGAAAAATATTGATTTTCAAGAATTCTATACCATTTCTACAAAAAGTTGTTTTTTCCCCATATAAAATACATGGAAAACTTTGGGCGCTTTGAGCAACCTCCAAGTATTTTTTGATTTCAAAAAAAAATAGGGGTATAATTTTTTCGCATAGAACAATCCTAGGGAGTGAGAGCATACAAATTTGAACTTTACTTTTTCACCTGCAATTTTGGACCATCCTAATGTACATACACATACGTCCTCGGCTAATCGAGATTAAAGCTATCCTATATATTAAGTTGGGCTAGCTGACACCAGTGTGCAAAATTTGATGATGATCGTAACAAACTCACTTTCGGATTTATAATATTAGTATGGATAATGGCCATGTTTCTTTGGACGCGATAATATGTATGTATGTACGTGCAAAGAAAAGACGTCCATACAAACTTTAAGCGTAGATATATATATGCATAAAAAGAAGCGGGACTAATATCGAGCTTTCGCTGAACACCTGAAAAACGCCAAACGCCTAAAACATTTGGTGTGGAGTTCCACTCTTAAACTTTCCTGGTTCTTGTTTGATCAAGTTTTCATGTCATTGTTCCAAAGCCGGCCTAGCCTTTTGCACAATTCCTTTAATATATTTGAATTTTCTCAACTCACACTCAGCCTCTTAAAAAAATATGAAAAGGGAAATAAAAACAAGTAATTTTTAGCAAAAAAAAAAACCGACTTCAATAAAAAATATATATATATATATATATCATGATACGCTGATCGGATCTTAACCAGATTAGTATGGGATCACCTCTGAGACACTACCTTTCCGATGCAAAAAGAATTATCGAAATCGGTTGACGTGGTCCAAAGTTATGCGGTAACATACATACAAAAAAAAAATATTCCGACGAACTGATAACCTCCTCCTTTTTTGGAAGTCGGTTAAAAACTGCTATCGTTTGCCTTTCAGTTTACAGCAAACTTTCAAGTGCGCACTAACATCACCAGCATTGCACTTAAAATCTTTGCTAAGTTGCTCCTATGTTCAGGCAGCCCAATGAGTGGAAGGAACTGCAAATGTTAAGCTTTCCTATCTTGCACTTTATAGCACCTAGAAATTGTTCGAAATTCGTCGTATGTGTACATGAGTGTTGTACTGTATTTGTGAAAGAATGAAATGTGTTAAATCATCCAATGGATTGGGGGTTACTACAGAAAAGAGATCCAACGTAGTGGAGTGAAGATATATGAGAGGGCCAAGAAGACGTACGCGGATGGTGTGGAAAAGACGTGAAAATGGCGCCGGCAGTGGGGATATTAGTGGCATGAGAGCACTTGAAAAGCTGCCGCATAAGCTGATCAATTAGTGCGCATCAATGAGCACAACACTCAATTTTGCTCACTGCAAGACGGGCGGCGCCAAATATATACATATGTATGTACACATGCATGTACGTAGTTAGCGGAGCACTCTTGCACGCACACAGCATACTCAAACGAATCACAGTGCCGACAAGGTTCGTGATTATAATGTTCACATGTGTCCTTTGAGGGCATGAGGTCGTTAAAAGGATATAAAAAATCGGAGCAAATAGCAAAAAGAGCAACCAGCAGCACGCAATAAGTTAAATGAACTACTCCTTGTAATTATGAAAACATGTTTGTATGTACATTAGGGCGGGTCAATTTTTATGGTTTTTGTTCAGACATCTGTCACAGAGATTCGGATTCTACATATAATTCTAAGAAAACAAATTCCATTAGAGCATAGCTCCAAATCAATTTCGAGACCTCAAATTTTAAAAGAATTTAATTAATATTAACTTAATACGTATGCAAGTGTATTACTATGTACTAGAGTGTTATTGATGCCATTTTTTGAAGTCAAACTTCTTAGGCGGCTGTATCGCAAAAATGGAGAGTGAAATTTTTATACCCGAGCGCACTTGTGCACAAGGGTATATTAACGGTTGTTTGTAACAGCCAAAACGAATCGAGATAGATATAGACAAATG
>NW_016157784.1:193404-205487 GCF_001687245.7 Rhagoletis zephyria | reverse complement strand
ACGTTGCGCGCTGTCGTTGTTGTTGTTGACGTTGCGCGCTGTCGTTGTTGTTGTGGAACGCTGTTGTTGTTGCACGCTGCTGTTGTTGGTGTTGCGCGCTTCACCCCGGTTGATGCCCCTCCCTGGTGATTTTCTGGTGGTTCTGCTGCTGATGCCGCTTCTATGCGGGTGTTGCCGCTGCAGTGCAGTGGTTGCGATGTCGCTTTGGAACGGTATTGCTTCGCGCAACCGTTGTTGTCGATGTGCTGTTGTTGCTGCTGACGTTGCGCGCTGTCGTTGTTGTTGTGGCGCGCTGCTGTTGTTGGTGTTGCGCGCTGTTGTTGTTAGTGTCGCTGTTGCTGCTGTTCTGGCACCCGTTGAACTTGCCGCTACAGTGGCGGTTTGTGGTACCGCGCTCTGGCGGTTTTGTGGTATTAGTATTTATAAAATACCGCCCAGTGGCCAATGTATCGTAGGGCGCACTCTAAACAGTGTATGTAAAACTACCACTGGAAGTGTTTAATTTTTTCAAAAAGAATCCTTGTGTGTATACTCATAAGCTTTTCAAAATTAGGTTTTCGAACATGAGGACTTGAAATTATGCCCATAATATATACACGAAATGTATAAAGTTGCAAGCATTTTTAACGCGAAGATATATTTCCTAGTAATAGTGCACTTTAAATGTTAATATTTAAACAATTTTACAAATTTCTGTGCAAGTTTTCTCTGAGGGAAAAAAACTTACTAACTCCAGTATTCAGGTTGGTTATGGACGGTGGTGCAGTGGCACTTGAGCCCGCTGCTTTCAAGGAGCGCCTCAGCGTTTAGCGCTTACGGTACGCTGGCGTAATCGCAGTGACTTCTCGTGCTAAATAGGGAACAATTATTGATGCCCCTGGCACGTGCTTCAGATTTTATAAGGAACTGTTAAAGTCTGGTATGCTCACTATTTCACAAATTAGTAAGCCCGCACAAATTTAAACACTATTTACACTTTGAGATAGGTGCAATTGGAATGTGCACGATCAAACAGTCAAGTACTTTTAATCTATTGGAGCTTTATTTTCTTTTCTTAGTTTTAAATGTTAAATTATTTGCCGGGCTTGCAACTTCACTTTATTAAATTTTCACTGTCTCGAATTTGTGCATTACACTTTTCACAACTGTTACTTTTTTTTCGTTACACTCTCTCCCGTTCCGTGAACTCCTATTGACAAATGCGATACAAATGGCTGACTATGGGGTTTCCATAAGGTTTTTATACCCTCGCACTGCGGGAATAANTTATTTGCCGGGCTTGCAACTTCACTTTATTAAATTTTCACTGTCTCGAATTTGTGCATTACACTTTTCACAACTGTTACTTTTTTTTCGTTACACTCTCTCCCGTTCCGTGAACTCCTATTGACAAATGCGATACAAATGGCTGACTATGGGGTTTCCATAAGGTTTTTATACCCTCGCACTGCGGGAATAATCCATTTGGAAGAATAACGGGCACTGCGTCATTTGGACTAGTTCCGTTACTTTTCCAAATGGAATTTGCGACAGTGCAAGGAGAAATATCAAAAAAAATCCGGGGTTGCCGTGACTCCTTTGCGAGTATTTTTACTTGACTTAACCGCTAAAAAAAATCTTTTAAAATTGCTAGTTTACAAATTTTAAAGTTTTGTGGTGAATACAAACGTCAGAATTTTATCTAGCTCATGTGCTAGGTTAAATTTGACAGCTTCTAAGTGTAATCAGCCTTATCATGAGCTAAATTTTTTCCGAACCGGTTCACTTTTCAACTTTTGGATTCTATGTATTTAATATGGATGGATGAACAATTTGAATGAAAATCAATATGGAATCTGATAAAAACAAAAAAACGTACGTTACTTGCTAATTATAAAAATAGATGTTAATTTAACAATTTCAGCAGCACAGAAAATAGAGCTTCTGGACGAGCATTTGTGTAGTTTGTTGCACAGGCCGTATGTCAAAATACGGATAATGTTGCCGCCAGAAAGTTTTAGTGTAAAGGAAAACGCAGCTGTCAACTAGTAAGTTACCGCAAAAGATGCCAAAATACCAGCCCTGATATATATTGCTCCCTATATTCTAACATTTGTGTCAAGATATAAACTCAATCGTATGAAGACGGGCTGTTACAGGTAGCTGTCACAAACTATCACCAGCCTCTGCGGGAAAGCGTTTATTAACCGAAAAAAGTAGGCGAACAGACCTGCAGGAACTAGTGACAATCAGCGACACTGTCCGCAAGGAACACAGCTATCGCAAAATGGCAGTCCTACCATGCAGTTTTGGTGTTGCCGTAGGCTCTAGAAAAATTATTAGCTGGTGAAATTTATGGCACGCTACCGGGTGCGCTATACGCCGAAGAATAAAGTATTTATATTTTGTGCGGCGAACAGTAACCAATAACAAACCTGCTTCACTTCACGGCTCGCCACAGAAGCGAACAGGAAAGAGGGTTAACTGTCTTAGCAAGGCGTCCGCAAGAGAGTTAGGTGGTAAAATCACAAGAACGTGGGGCACGACTCACCCCTGAGATATAGAGTCTCAAAAAAAAAGAAGTATTTAGCCGGGAAAGGAATTACAACCCCGTAGTTACGTCTGGTAGCTGTTCGAATTCGCCAGACTCAGTATTGGGAGACTAGTAAGTTTAGTCAGTTTTCATCGGTAATGCTGGGTGGATCAGATGGATGGATAGTCGGCCTCCGGAACAATAAGTCTACTGATTTAGTTAATACTGAGTCGGGCTCCTGTAATTCTCGTATTCATAAAACAATGAGTTTAATGTTTTAAGAGGTTCAATCTGGGGTTTCAGTAAGTCAGGGTGATTTAAAATAATACTGGTAAGAAATATAGGGTTGGATCAGAGTTTACCCAGTAAATAAATTCGGATTAAAACTCATCCTGGTTGTATAATCAGTTCAAATTGAATTAGCGTTCTTTTCGAAATGCTCGAGTCCGAATCACACCGAGTAAACCTTGGGCCAACAATCAAGTCCGGTGTTGCGGTGATTCTCTATTGTTTTAGGCCAGAGAAGCCTATCTCCCAAAGTGCCGAACTTAGTCGGTCTTAACACCCTGCCCCCCACTAGTTCAACACCGCTAAGAAGAACACAGGGCTGGCTGTCCTGAAAAGGACACTTGGCCGCGAGTTTATAGCGAGTTTATTTTCTTAAAGGAGAACTCGTCAAATCTCCGAAAGACATTAGACATTTTGATAAGGAGAACTCTCCAAAACTCCGAAAGGCATTAGACATTTTGATAAGGAGAACTCGTCAAAACTCCTAAAAGACGATCCTAATGGGAGTGCGGATTGTCAGGTAGTTCACGACTCTCGGTGGGAGCGCGCGTGAGCGTCCTATGAATATAGATGCTCGGGGAGGATACTGGGCGGTTTGTGCCCGACCGCCAAAGCGCCCAGTGAAAAGGACAGTAAGAGGAAAAAATATACTCTATTCACATTCGTTGGCTAGACTTAGCCACCCCCCAATTGCCGAACTTAGTCGGTCTTCACAGAACGGCACCTTCGCTAGTCCAGTAGCTCGTTTCTGTTCCGATTCTCTACCTGGGAGAATTCATATATGAATTCTCCGCCTTGTTCTCTGTCTAATGAGTAGTAGAGAATGACGTATGTTCTCTACCAGCAGAGAAATGATCGGTAGGGAAGAGTTACAGAAGCGAGTTACAGCCCTACATGACTTAGCTTCGGGGAAAAGCCATGCAAAGTTGGGCCCCGGGCAGTCTGCGGGTGGTCAAGGTTTTACCCTATCGCTAAGTTTAATATTGGAACAAACGTGTATATATAAAAATTTTAGAAAAAACGTGATTATTAATTTTGGAAAAGACTTTACTTTCGGATCGCTCTTCGTGACAGATGACGTTGTCACGGCCGGATGTCAGATGCATGGAACCTTCCGATCGGTTTGCCATTCAAGTCCTCTAAATCGTACAAAGCATTGCCTTCCTTTCGCAGAACACGACACTTGATATATTTAGGCAAGAATTTAGCATTTATGCCTTGCTTAAAATTGCTAAGAGCGAAGTTTTTCCGGATTACTTCTTGTCCTTCCCGGTAATTCACAACCCGCGTACGTTTGTTGTACGTGTTCGCTGCTCTGTCTTGCGCTAGCTCAAGGTTCTTTCGTATGTGCTCGCGAATGTTTGTACGTGCGGGCCTAGGCGTTCAGTGAAATTTCAGAAAAGCACGAAAAGGCACGAAAAAGCCCGTTGCTAATNTTTTCATTTTCAATTTCATAGATTGTTTATAATGACTTTTGCTAAAATTTCAAAATCAAAAGTTATCAAAACAAATTCTATGGGACTGAGAAGTATTATTTTCTACTTTTTAGTCCATTTATAAAAGCGTTGTATATTAAAAAGTTTTTTTTATATTATTTATTTTCTACTTTTTAGTCCTGTCTGAATAAAATTTTGCAATAGATATTAAAATAATTCAACGATATTAATAGAAAGGTGCACACACATGCATTTACATATGTATGTACATACAAACGAGCACCAATTAATTTTATTTAAAGAAATGGCGTGTCGTCTATTTCCGCCGATATGCGTGTATAAACCCTCCTCAAAGTCTAGCCAAAAAGCCAGCAACTCACACAACAGGTTCCCCAGAGCAATTCGCTCGAGAAAGTGGTACCCGGTACACGTAATACGCGGCACACAGCACAACAATCCGCCAAAACAGGCAACCCGGCCCAAAATTACCACCGTAGAAGGCAGAAACCCCGAGCGGCAGTGCAGGAGCCCAAGAATTACCCTTTAAACGGCCACAGGAGCTTAAAGAGACCAACTGGTCCCCAACTGGCCCAAACTGGTTCCCAACTGGTTCCCTGTCTGAATAAAAGTTTGCAATAGATATTAAAATAATTCAACGATATTAATAGAAAGGTGCACACACATGCATTTACATATGTATGTACATACAAACGAGCACCAATTAATTTTATTTAAAGAAATGGCGTGTCGTCTATTTCCGGTGTAGCAAACGTAGTACATAGGGCGACATCTAGATGTCATCTACCTCGCCCTATTCACTATGCTTTTTTATAGGAGCTTTTCAAAGCTTTGCTTTATGGTGTCGGACACACAACATTGAAAGTTTCTGGAACACAACATTGCAAGTTGATAAAAGCGTTGTAAAAAATAGTACGTATTTAAAACTCTTTTGATAAGAGAAAAGCAAAACCAGAAATATTTGGAAACCTATAGAAAATATATGATACTTAGTAGTTTTGTTTACATACATATCTGTACATAAAATACCTTCCACTTTTTCTACTTCCCAGAAAATATATTATAAAAATCTTTGATGTAAAATATTGATTCGCTTAAGAAAATATACGTATGAACATAAACACAAAATTAAAAATATGTACATATGTATACATACAATAAAAGTTGGCTCTTTATTTCCGGGCTGGGGCGTGTCCAGTCGTGCCGGGCCGGGCCGGGCCGGGAGCCATTAAAATTCTTAACGTGCGGGCTCGTGCGTGTTTTTGAAAGTTGATTTTGCACTCGTGCTGGGCCGGGCCTGAAAATTTAGGCCCGTGCCCATCTCTAGTCTGGACACTTGGTTTGTGGCTTTCACAGCTTTGCAGGTTTCGCAACGGTTTACATTTAGGCGTATGTGCTTTGCCATTTGCGGCCAAAAATATTTCTGCCGAACGCGCTCTAAGGTTTTCTGCCAACCTCCATGGTAACTAGCATTGGTATCGTGTGAGCATTTGATTGCGAGCTCCGTCAGCCCTTCCGGTAACCACAAACGCCAGAGCGAATCCTCTTCCACACCTCTTCGAAACATCGCTCTTTTGTAAACTCTATTTTCGACTATGCGTACATCGGGTAGCCCTTCGTGATTGTTTTCAATTGTTTCACGAAGCTCCGAGTACTCTACGCCGTCGAATTCCGGTGATGCCAAGTCAATTTCTAGAGGTGGGGTAGAAGAGAGTTCGTCCACGTCAAAACGCGAAAGGGTGTCCGGCACAACATTCAGTGATCCTTTGCGATGCTCCATCCTAAAGTTGTATCTTTGCAATAGAAGCGACCATCTTGCCAGCCTGCCACTCAAGTCTTTTTGTGTCATTAGCCACTTGAGACTTGAATGGTCAGTAATTATTCGAAAAGGCAATCCTTCAATATATGGTCTGAAACGCTTGACGCTAACTATTGCGGCGAGGCATTCCAACTCGGTGACCGTATAATTTCGCTGAGCATTATTAAGCTTCTTCGATACAAAAGCTATCGGGTGCTTTGCTCCTTCCTCATCGATCTGGAATAACACGCCTCCTACTCCTATTTTGGATGCATCTCATTGGATCACGAATTCTTTACTAAAATCGGGTTGTGCTAGGACAGGCGCTGAACAGAGTGCAACTTTAAGTTTACCAAATGTATCAACTGCCTCAGGAGTTAAATGGACCAGGTGACTTCCGAAGGCAATCTGTCATTGGACCCGCCAAATCTGCTAAANTTGGATGCATCTCATTGGATCACGAATTCTTTACTAAAATCGGGTTGTGCTAGGACAGGCGCTGAACAGAGTGCAACTTTAAGTTTACCAAATGTATCAACTGCCTCAGGAGTTAAATGGACCAGGTGACTTCCGAAGGCAATCTGTCATTGGACCCGCCAAATCTGCTAAATTGGTAATAAACGACCTGCACCAATTTGCCATTCCTATAAACCTGCGAACCTGACGAGGAGACTTGGGGATCGTAAAATCCTTTATGGCTTCAATTTTGCCCGGGTCTACTTTCAAACAACCATTCCCTATCAAGTCCCCGAGATACCGAATTTCCTTCTGGCAGAACTTGCTCTTCTTTACGTTGATAGTGAGTCCCGCATCCCGCAAGCATTTCGCCACTTCCTTCAGCAATTCCGAATGATCTTCGAAGCTTGAGCTGCACACCATCAGGTCATCCAGGTAGACAAAAACGCTCTCCCGCAATCGTGAAGGGATAGCCTTATCCATCAGCCGACTCATTGTTTGTGGTCCGTTCCACAGGCCAAACGGCATTACTTTAAAATTGTACAATGGCTTTCCTGGAACCGCAAATGCCGTCTTTTCCTTAGACGATTCCGTTAATTTGATTTGGAAGAAAGCATCCTTCAAATCAATACCACTTATAAAGTATGTATCCTTTAACCTGCTCAACAGTCCATTAATATGGGGCAACGGATACGAGTCCTTCTTGGTGACCGCGTTCACCTTCCTGGAATCTATGCACAGCCTGACTTTGCCTGGTTTCCGGACTAGTACCTCTGGACTACACCATGGTGAATTCGATTCCTCAATCACTCCCATCTTGAGTAGCCTTTCAATTTCGCTATAGGCTTCTGCCTGCCTGGGTGGTGAAAGAGGAAAGTGCTTACTTTTAATTGGCACCGCATCACCCGTGTCTATATGGTGCGTCACTAAACTGGTTTGACCTAGTCCTAGCTTTTCGAACGAGGGAAACTCCTGAACAACTTCTTGCAATGCTATCTTCTGATCTGGTGTGAGCTGATGGAAGTCTTCATTTGGAAAGTCTAAACACGAAATGGTTGGAAATACATCGGGAGCTAACGCAAAGGCCTTCCAGAAATCAACTCCCAGGTATGCTTCTTGGATTAATGACGGTACAAGATAAAATCGAATAGTCCTAGTAATATTTTTAAAAGTGACCGGTAAGGATATCGAGCCGAGTATTTTCTGCTGATTTCCACCAGTTGTTTATTTTAGGAAATCTTCGCATCCGTTTCCAAGAATCGAAACGTTCGCTCCTGAATCTAATAAACCCACTACAAAACTATCGTTTATTTTAATCTTTGCTAGCGGTCGTTCGTCTGGCGTTATCAGAATTTTAGTGCTTTGCAAAAGTTAACGCATATTTACTCGGCTAGAATATCTTTTCCTACACTGTAGAATATTTTCAGAAACTACGAGTTTTGGTTCTTCGAAAATATTCACCCTTATCCGTTCATAATCCTGCTCTCCCTGCTCTAAACTAACTGGGAATTGAGTCTGGCATGCAACATCCCTACACGAAGGCCTAAGAATTCTAACCTGCAGAGGATTGGCTGTAGAAGAAAACATACACTCGGAATAAAAACTATCGGAACTATCTGGGAAGGTTATGATGACCCGTGGTGAAACCCGCGAGGGACTGGTACTACTCTCCGAACTACTGACATCTCCATGCAAACGAACTGTTCTGGCTGGAATTGGCTTACTTTTTGGTTTAGTACAGGAGGCTGCTGCTCCTGTACTCCTTGCTTCGGGGGCTAGGGTGCCGAACGTGAATCCCCGGTTGCCTTCTCGCTCGGCTTCCGGTTTCCCTGTCTCGGATGATCTCTGGGGCTTCTTGGAGTGACCACCCCCTTCTGTCTACACTTGAAGCAGAATACGCTCCGAATAGCTTTCTTGCAATAGATGTATGAGTGTCCTATCTTGTCATAGTTCCAGCATTGTATTCCTGAATAGTCCGGTTTCCTAGTGCTCTGGAAATTTAGCGCTTCCACTTTGCGGATAAACTTCTCCATCCATTCCTCCTGTCCATTCATCCGGTGTGATAGCCATTGTTTCGTTGACATGCCGTCCTGAATAGTTCGGTACCAAGCTTCTGGTTTCCTTCAAGATTTGTTCGCCTTTGCTAGCAACGTCACGTAGCTCATGTAGGGTCTGCGCACCAGCATTGAAAAGCATCAACTTCAGGCTGCTGTTAACGTTCCTCTTCAAATGTTTATCAACAGGTTCTCCGACATCGGCTCCCTTAGTCTAGCGTTCAAGGCTAATATATCTGTATGAAATATATCATACGATTCATTAGCCTTCTGACGACGTATTGAGATCTCCATCACGATCTCATGGTCACTCTTTAAGGTGCCGAATTCCCGCCTGATAGAATAGCACAAGAAGGGATAAGTCGCATCTGGATTCTGCTTAGTGAACAACCAATACCATTCCTCATCTCGCCCTGACAAAATTAGGTGGAAACTTGCCATCAACTGTTCGTCTGTACATTTCGTGCGCTCACACAACGTATTTAGTTTAAAGAGAAAATCTGAAACGCTACCGGTTCCGTCATAGGATACCTTCCAATCCTGTGGCTTAATGACAATATTAGTGGTGAAATTTGGTCGGTTATTCAAAGTGGCTTGTGTCGGATTGAAGCAAATTCCCTAGGGCCACTGGGTGCAGTTTGAGATGCAGTTACCACTGCACTTAATGCGTTCATATTTTCCCGCATTGTTCTCGTTTCAGCTCTCATTTCTTCTTGCGAAGTACGTAAGAGCTGATGAAGCACTCCTACCCACGAATCTCCTGCGGGCGCTCCGCCATTAGAACGTCTACTCCTACCTTCTGCAATACCTTCACTAAAGCCGGTATTCCCTGGCAAAGACCTATCATTTTCCTGTCTTCCCGAAAGCATAGTCATGGAGGTAGCGAAAACATTCTGGACCGAAGTCCCGGGCGGTGAGGTGTCAAGTAAATTTGAAATTTGACGGCTATCAACCTTAAGTCCCGGAGCGGGATTGGCTATTGGAATTGGAGGCGGAACTCCTCCCGTATGGTGAGCAATAGGTGAATGCATCACCGGAGGATTATTTGCTGGCATAGAGGGACTGGTATTCCTCCCGGCGCCTCTTGACTTTGCGCCGCTACCTCTAACTGAAGCACTGCGTGTTTGCCTAAGCTGCTGTTCGATCTACCGAGTGTTCAGTGGTGAGACAAATGCAATTAGGAATAACAAGAAACGTGACGTTTCCGAATTTAAAGTCAAAAATATGTGGTTAAAGCTTGGCTCCCCCAGAGCTCCAACCAAAATCGAAAATCCGAGAAAATTTTTCAAATAAAAATGGAAAAAAAATCAAGAGTTTTAGCTAGGTGGCGCGGTATTACCGACACGGATCGCGACTAAAAAAACAAATGAAAAATATTAAAATTAGTTATTCAGCTGCGTACTGAATAGGAATATAGGCGTGAAATAGCAGCAAAAAAAAGAATCAATAAAAAAAAAATAGTTTTTTTTTAGTAAATAGGCAAATAGTTAAATATACGTGGTCATATNAATAGCAGCAAAAAAAAGAATCAATAAAAAAAAATATTTTTTTTTTAGTAAATAGGCAAATACGGTGGTTAGTTAAATATACGTGGTCATAAACGTGTATTTATATGATCGGTATACTTTGTTTATAAATAGGAAATATGTATTTATCAAAGTCAATGGGAATGCTGACCCCCTAACTTTAGGAAGGCACTAGTCTACGAGAAAATAAGGTACAAACAAACAAGAAAAAAAATCGCTGTTTGGTCCAGCACACCCAACCGCAATGCAAAACCGGCACAATGGAATGCCCCTCCACACTTTAAGGGTGTACTGGCCTTCGCGTACAATTTTGCTGAGCTATCTTTCGGTCTCAGTGCACCCCACCGCAGTGCNGGGTAGCTATTTTTGCTCAATATTGTTTTAATTCTGTTATTGTTTTCGTCAGTGAATTCTTCGTCGCTTAGAATATGTATTTTCCTAATGAGGCTGGCTGCGGTATTTACTTTTTGTTTCCAAGGGTGATTCGAATGAAAATTAATGATTCTACCCGACGCAATTGATTTTGCAAACCAGTTCAGCAATAATTGGTTTCGTCTTTTGTGCACTTCTACATCTAGGAAGGCTATTTTGTTGTTGTTCTCTTTTTCTACCGTGAACTGTATTTTTGTATGTTGTGCGTTTATTGTTTTCAATAACTCTTCCACGTCTTTTGTCTTGATTATCGCGAATATATCGTCTACATATTTGCTTATGTATTTGATATGTATATTCTTTTGCTCTAATTCAGCTATGCTATCGTCTAATATTTTATCTAGCACAATGTCTGCAATGGTTGGCGATAATGGATTCCCCATGGGCATACCATAAATTTGCTGATATAGGGAATTATTGTGTTTGAAGTAGTTGTTGTCTCTTAAGCAAAACTCTAGCATCATCTGGAAATAATTTTTTGCAATGTTGGTGTAGTTTTCCAATGTTTTCCATTTTTTCATGATAATTTGTATGGCGAACTGCGTCGGGATATTCGGATCGCGACTAAAAAAAACAAATGAAAAATATCAAAATTAGTTATTCAGCTGCGTACTGAATAGGAATATACGTGTGAAAATAGCAGCAAAAAAAAGAATCAATAAAAAAAAATATTTTTTTTTTAGTAAATAGGCAAATACGGTGGTTAGTTAAATATACGTGGTCATAAACGTGTATTTATATGATCGGTATACTTTGTTTATAAATAGGAAATATGTATTTATCAAAGTCAATGGGAATGCTGACCCCCTAACTTTAGGAAGGCACTAGTCTACGAGAAAATAAGGTACAAACAAACAAGAAAAAAAATCGCTGTTTGGTCCAGCACACCCAACCGCAATGCAAAACCGGCTCAATGGAATGCCCCTCCACACTTTAAGGGTGTACTGGCCTACGCGTACAATTTTGCTGAGCTATCTTTCGGGCTCAGTGCACTCCAACGCAGTGCAGCGAAGGGCAGTTACGCATGCCCCCCTGAGACATGTGGGGTGACTGAGACCCCGATAGTCAGTCGTGGTTGGAGTCCCAGCCCACTCCATCGCAATACGAAGGCGCTCAGGAGCGCCAGCGCAGACCTATGGAGTGAGCTGGGTTCAAAAGAAAAGTGTATATATTATTTATTAATTTTTTTCCCCCAAAAAAAGCAAGTCGCAGAAAAAACAAAACAAAAAAATATTCGTGTGCTGGGTATGAGCTACTTCGGCCGTTGGAATTAAAGCGAAAATAAAATTTTCATTTTTTACTGGGGCACCGAAATTGCGCATATGGAAACTGTGCATTTAGACATTATTTCGGTTTCAACCGAAACTGTGCATGTATGCTTTATTTCGGTTTTTACAATATGCATTATTTCGGTTTTAAACCGAAACTGTGCATGTATGCATTACTTCGTTTTTTTTCATATGCATTATTTCGCTTTTAAAACGAAAGTATGCATATGCATAATTTCGGTATTTTCTCATATGCATTATTTCGGTTTTCAACCGAAACTGTGCATGTATGCAT
>NW_016157784.1:172237-190712 GCF_001687245.7 Rhagoletis zephyria | reverse complement strand
GAAAGAAGGAGAATGACACTGGAAAGCCTACGAATACAACAGAAACTTGACAATGTGATGAATTTCAAAGAAGATGTGGACAACACAAACAACGCCTACACAGCTATATTAAAATCTAGATATAAACAAAACAAAAAGAAAGTAATGTAAACTCGCTGCGCTAAAACCATGTAATTATTATTGTTTAATGTGAATAATTGTAAAGTGTGAGTTTCAAATTCTGATGTGTATGTTATGATAATTGTTAACCATGTTTATTGTCTATTGTTTATCGTTCAAATAAAGCAAATTCCCTGAGGAAGGCGCGAAATGCGTTGAAACGCGTAGGAGTAAAAAAGGAAAATTTTATTTTCGCTTTAATTCCAACGGCCGAAGTAGCTCATACCCAGCACACAAAATTGTAAGTAATTTGGCCCTGTCAAAATAAGTTATAAAAAAAATATTCGGCAAAAAAACTATTACAAAAACTATTTAAACTAAACCCCACTTAGCGGACTAATTTTCCCCAATTCCCATGCCGACATATCGGACCACTGAGCAAAATTGGAGAAAAAAGAAGTCAACTACAAAAAAACTAAGTGCATTTAGCACTGCCTCACCGGATGAATACAAAACTCCGGAGGACGTGACGTAAAGTCTCGGAGAAGTCTTCGGTTGCTGTCCAAGAGGACTGATCCGAACCAGCACACTCAACTTCACTCATCCCGCTGCAACGCAGCAAGGAGCAGCAATCACATACCCCCCCTGGGACTTGCGGGATGGCCTAATGTGCCAGTCAGGACCAGTCAACCTGACCAAACCTCAGGCTACCCCGTTGGGAGCCATCTGTTATGGTACGCATACATTGGGAGCAGCAGTGAGTGCAGGCGGCATGACACAATGGGGTGCGCTGTGGCTAGTCATGTCATCTGGGCGGGGTTCTTGCCTCACTACTGTTCCCTGCGCCATAGCAGAGAAAAGTCATGCCTGTCAAACATCCCAACGGACGGACACACAACAATTGAAAAATTCAAAAAAACAAAACAGTTACAAACAAAAAAGCTGAAAAAAAGAAATCAAAAGAAACCCAAACTAAAAACTCTGAATTAAAGAAAAGGGAACAAAACAAAAACCTACGGCCGAATATGAGGGCGCCACCGATGTTGGTGTGACGCCCGGTGCTGGCCCATCCTCATCCATGGCTACCGTTGCACCCTAATGTCGGTAGCCCCATTATTAAATCCCTAACGTGCCTTCCTAAATAAATAGAGAGATCAACATTCCCATTTAGAAATTAATTTATTCAAAACAATTCATTTTCTTACACCTAAGTCTTAAACTAATCATCCTAACGCTAAGTCCTAATCTCTAAAGCGTGTAAGTATATTTACTTAAATAACTAGGTAGGTAGGTCTCTTAAATCTAAATTAAGTGTGTTAATCGCAAGAAAATAAGGTAAGTACTTATATGTAATTAAAACTAACGTGAACATATAAGGTAATTAGTTACGAAGTTAAGACAAAGGTAAGTCCCGCAGGTAAATCCGGTATATCAGGTAAGTGTGTATACAAGGAAAGTTAAATTAAGTTATGCACGTAAGTATTTAAATTATGCTACTAGCAGGCAAGTAATTCAGTAGAAAATAGAATAGCCATTAGCCGGTAAGTAATCTACGTAGGCTTAGTAAAGCTTTAATATCTAACTCTCCTATACATATTTATTTCTATAAGTATTGGTTTAATCTGTTTTAGGTTTTTTTATCGTTTTTTCTTAATCTTCTATTTCATTATTTTCTTTTAGGTTTATTGTTATTATTAGTATCATCGGTTATATATATTGTTATTTATATTAGGTTCTTTTATAAGTGGCCAAATTTTTATTTTTTTATTTTATTTTTTTTATCTGATTTTTTTTAATTTATTAGAATTATTTTATTCGAATTTAGATTGAATTGTAATTTATTTTAGTTTATTTATTAGGTTATTTTATTCGTATATCTTTCGTTTTATTTTATTATTATTTAGTTTTTTTTATTTTAGTTAAAATTTAGATTATTTAAATTTTAATCTAAAGTAGCTTATTTTGTTTAACTTTAATTAATTTGACGATTCTATATATAAAAATTCCGTACGACCTGTATGGGTAGTCTCGCCTACTCTCTTAAGCTCGTTTCCTTACATTATATTTCATTTCATTCTAGTATGACTTATTCCATATGTGTATTTACTTAAAAAAAAAAATTTTCACTGAAAACTTTTGTTGTCTATTTTGGTTTGTTTAGTTGTTCTTTTGATCCTACTTTTGGTACTCAAACTTATATTTTTAATCTGTAACCACAACAAGCATTTCTGTTTTTTTTCCTTTTGCAACTGAGTTTTTGTTTATTACTCACTTAACACAAAAATGGTTTCTTTTAATATTTGTTATTAATTTACATTCGTTAAGTTAATTTAGTAAACTTGTTTTCTCTTTTAAGTTTATTTTGCTTGTTGGATTACTATACTTGTATATGTGGTCGTACATATGTTTCTTATTATCTATTAAACTCCCGTTTCTCTCTTTTTTTATTCTTGTTTCTTTTCTTGCCTTTTACACTGATTACTTGTTTCTAGTCTAATTTGTTTTAGCCGTTTGATTTCCTTACATAATTTCTGGACTCACCCACCGCTGCAGCAGACCTTGTTAGGGGCACTGCTGTTGTTGTTTTCGCTGGTGTTGCGCGCTGTTGTTGTTGTTGTTGTTGCACGCTGTTGTTGTTGTTGTTGCGCGCTGCTGTTGTTGGTGTTGCGCGCTTCTGTGCCCGGGTGCTCACCCCGGTTGATTCCCCTCCCTGGTGATTTTCTGGTGGTTCTGCTGCTGATGCCGCTTCTATGCGGGTGTTGCCGCTGCAGTGCGGTGGTTGTGATGTCGCTTTGGAACGGTATTGCTTCCCACAACCGTTGTTGTCGATGTGCTGTTGTTGTTGCTGACGTTGCGCGCTGTCGTTGTTGTTTTGGCGCGCTGCTGTTGTTGGTGTTGCACGCTGCTGTTATTGGTGTTACGCGCTGTTGTTGTTAGTGTGGCGCGCTGTTGCTGCTGTTCTGGCACCCGTTGAACTTGCCGCTACAGTGGCGGTTTGTGGTACCGCGCTCTGGCGGTTTTGTGGTACCGCGCTCTGGCGGTTTTGTGATACTGCGCTCTGGCGGTTTGCGTGTGCCGTTGCCGCTACTGCAGCGGTAGTGCTGATGTCAACGCCGTTGAAGTTGCCGCTACGTTGGCGGTTTGTGGTACCGCGCTCTGGCGGTTTGGGTATGCCGTTGCCGCTACTGTAGCGGTCGTGCTAATGTGACCGCCGTTGAAGTTGCCGCTACGTTGGCGGTTTGTGGTACCGCGCTCTGGCGGTTTGGGTATGCCGTTGCCGCTACTGTAGCGGTCGTGCTAATGTGACCGCCGTTGAAGTTGCCGCTACGTTGGCGGTTTGTGGTACCGCGCTCTGGCGGTTTGGGTATGCCGTTGCCGCTACTGTAGCGGTCGTGCTAATGTGACCGCCGTTGAAGTTGCCGCTACGTTGGCGGTTTGTGGTACCGCGCTCTGGCGGTTTTCGTGTGCCGTTGCCGCTACTGCAGCGGTCGTGCTAATGCGGCTGCTGCTGATGTGACCGTATCTGCAAAAGAAGCAATTTTAACTAGTATTTATAAAATATCGCCCAGTGGCAAATGTATCGTGGGGCGCACTCTAAAAAGCGTATGTAAAACTACCACTGGAAGTGTTTAATTTTTTCAAAAGGAATCCTTGTGAGTATACTCATAAGCTTTTCAAAATTAGGTTTTCGAACATGAGGACTTGAAATTATGCCCATAATATATACACGAAATGTCTAAAGTTGCAACCATTTTTAACGCGAAGATATATTTTCTATTAATAGTGCACTTTAAATGTTAATATTTAAACAATTTTACACATTTCTGTGCAAGTTTTCTCTGAGGGAAAAAAACTTAACGACTCCAGTATTCAGGTTGGTTATGGACGGTGGTGCAGTGGCACTTGAGCCCGCTGCTTTCAAGGAGCGCCTCAGCGTTTAGCACTTACGGTACGCTGGCGTAGTTGCAGTGACTTCTCGTGCTGATAGGGAACAATTATTGATGCCCCTGTCACGTGCTTCAGATTTTCTAAGGAACTGCTAAAGTCTTGTATGTTCACTATTTCACAAGTTAGTACGCCCGCACAAATTTAAACACTATTTACACTTTCAGAAAGGTGCCATTGGAATGTGCACGATCAAACAGTCAAGTACTTTTAGTCTATTATTTATTTTCTTTTTTTTAAATGTTAAATTATTTGCCGGGCTTGCAACTTCACTTTATTAAATTTTCACTGTCTCGAATGTGTGCATTACACTTTTCACAACCGTTTACTTTTTTTTCGTTTCCCTCTCTCCCGTTCCGTGAACTCGTATTGACAAATGCGATACAAATGGCTGACTATGGGGTTTCCATAAGGTTTTTATACCCTCGCACTGCGGGAATATTCAATTTGGAAGAATAACGGGCACTGCGTCATTTGGACTAGTTCCGTTACTCTTCCAAATGGAATTTGCGGCAGTGCAAGGAGAAATATCACAAAATAATCCGGGGTTGCCGTGACTCCTTTGCGAGTATTTTTACTTGAATTAACCGGTAAAAAAAAAATCTTTTAAAAAATTTGACAGTTTTGTGGTGAATACAAACGTCAGAATTTTATCTAGCTCATGTGCTAGGTAAAATTTTAAAGCTTCTAAGTGTAATCAGCCTTATCATGAGCTACATTTTTTCCGAACCGGTTCACTTTTCAACTTTTGGATTCTATGTATTTAATATGGACGGATGAACAATTTGAATGAAAATCAATATGGAATCTGATAAAAACAAAAAAAACGTACTGTACTTGCAAATTATAAAAATAGATGTAAATTTAACAATTTCAGCAGCACACAAAATAGAGCTTCTTACGAGCATTTGTGTGGTTTGTTGCACAGGCCGTATGTCAAAATACGGATAATGTTGCCGCCAGAAAGTGTAAAGGAAAACGCAGCTGTCAACTAGTAAGTTATCGCAAAAGATGCCAAAATACCAGCCCTGATATACAGATATTGCTCTCTATATTCTAACATTTGTGTCAAGATATAAACTCAACCCTATGAAGATGGGCAGTTACAGGTAGCTGTCACAAACTATCACCAGCCACTGCCGGAAAGCGTTTATTAACCGAAAAAAGTAGGCGAACAGACCTGCAGGAACTAGTGACAATCAGCGACACTTTCCGCAAGGAACACACTATCGCAAAATGGCAGACCTACCATGCAGTTTTGGTGTTGCCGTAGGCTGTAGAAAAATTATTAGCTGGTGAAATTTATCGCACGCTACCGGGTGCGCTATACGCCGAAGAATAAAGTATTTATATTTTGTGCGGCGAACAGTAACCCATAACAAGATGAAGATGAAGATGAACATGAACACATGAACATGAACATGAACTTAAACATGAACATGAACATTAACATGAAGGTGAAGATAAAGATAAACGTAAACATAAAAGCGATAGAGACAAAGATAGAGAGGAAGAAAGTGATAGGGATAAAAAGGAAATACAACTGAAGAATGTGCGATGTTATATTGTGGTGTGTTATGCAACATATGTTCCGTTATTGAATCTTATGTTGTGGTATGTTATGTTATGCTAAGTACTAAGCTAAACTCCCCTCCACTTAACCCGTTCCAACTAATGTTATTTCAGCTCAACTCAACTCACATAAACTATCCTTAATTTTAGCGGTTGAATTTCAACCGCTGGGCGAACACTAGTATGTAGAAAAGTGTCATAATCCAAAAAAAGCAAAAAATCTAGTTAAGTATGCACGTTACCTTATTTCGTATGATGTGTAAAAATTTCATAGCTGTAACGATTACCAGTAGTCATTAGAACAAAGTATGTATTAATTTTTCCCCTGGGAGTATATGTAAATTCAAAAATTTAACGTCGTTTTTCTCGAGTTTTAAGTTTTCTAAGTTATGACAATATTGAAGTAATATTGAAATTCATGCCTATCAAAATTTTCCATGTAATTGTTAAATTATTAAAATGTTTTTTAATAGCATATTCCCTTGTTTTTTTTAAAGGTCTTACTACACAAAAGGCAGTGTATGCCACCAAAATAATTTTCAATATATGTATGTGCATACATATTTCTCCCAAGGCATCTTTGTATTCAAGAAACAAAGCAGAATACCCATCCGCGATGTTGATTTGTTGCTGTCTCCCTAACGACTAAACGATAGAGCGTAAAGGCTCTGTTATACATACTTGGCATTGCTTGAGTGTTGTCACATAACTGCCGTCCCTAAATTGGAGCGCTAAGCGTTACGTTATCCATTGTCAACGAGTGTCAGCGCGCGCTATCCCCAAATCAACGCGTCGTAATTTTTGACGTTTTCTCAGGTCCTCTCGTTTTTATTCTCGTTTCCTCTTTCACTTGTTTGTCCTTTCTCTTTCTTTCCGTCTTCTGCATCCAACTTCAACACGTAACGCCCTGTCAAAAATGAAAATTCCATTTGCTCGGCGTAAGCGCCGCGTTATTGTGGGATGCTTCATACAAATTGTATGGGCATGAGGATATTTGACAGTTGCTTGGCGCTTGACGCGCCAATTTAGGGATGGCAGTAAGGAATCTGTTAAATGAGCTTCGCGTGTAAGCGGTTAAGCTCGGAACACTTTGACGACTGCAACTTCACGACGTAACGACAGCGACATCATTTTGTCGACAAATGTCGCCTTGAAGCCAGCTTCTTAAACATTTTGAAGACCTCAGCGACATAGCAAACAGCCGATTTTAAAGTTTGACATTTTGGTATATTTATTTCACAAATTGTGTATTTTTATTTAAGTAAATAAGAAAAACATGAACAATCAAGAATATGTGATTAATTTTGCGACAATTTAATTTTGCAGCACTACATCTACTCATTGTCGCCGGCAAAATTAGAAATAGATTTAATTTGGCGACGTCGACAATTGCAGTCCTGCAGCCAAGATGTCGTGCTGTCGTCAAAATAATTGTGTCCGTAAGAACGTGTGTATTTAAAATTTCAACGCACAGCATTACATACGTAGAAGTCTGTTGGTTTTTGATTTCCACGTAAAAATGGTATAGCAGTGCATGCAATGCCAAGTATGCATAACGGAGCCTTTAAGGCTCATAAGGAATCTGTTAAATGAGCTTCGCGTGTAAGCTGTTCCCAACGCACAGCATTACATACGTAGAAGTCTGTTGGTTTTTGATTTCCACGTAAAAATGGTATAGCAGTGCATGCACTGCCAAGTATGCATAACAGAGCCTTTAAGTATTCGTGTGAAGTGATCGTCCACAATTGTGGTCAGTGTTGCCGTTTTAGCCCTTTGGTGGCTAAATTTGGCTACCAAATTCTTTTTGTGGCCACAAAAATTTGAAATTGCCCCTAGCCCTTTTCTTAGCCCTTTTCAAAATTTACTCATCATTGACATTGAAATTTTTTATATGATTTTCATGAATTTAACTCTTCGCTCATAAAGCGAACGCCTTTCCTTTAAGGCAAATAAACTGTTCATTGTGTCGCTAGCTTAAGTGGTGGAAAAAGTTTGTTTATCGGTTGCTTCTTTTACCTTTAAGTAACGCAGAAGTTGAAAGGACGTTTTCTATAATAAATTTCGTTAAAAATAAGCACAGAAATAAAATGAATTTTGCAATGTTAAACGCTTTATTAACTGTAAGATATGGCTTAAAAAATGTACAGAAATGTTGTCATGATTTTGATTTTACAGATGATATCGTCAGGTTAATGAGAAATGAACAAAATTGTAACGACGAAGAATCGCTTAGCGATGATAGTATTGATATAGATATAAATATTTAATGTGTTAAAAAAAATGTTTATAGATTAAATTATTTTACTATGAGTTCATTAAATGAATACTCTTTTGTTTGTTTGATACATACAGCGTCGGACAATAATAAAGCACCGACATTTTAATTCTTTGTAAATTATAACATAACATTTTAAAAATTTCTTTTACAAATGGATATTTTTCGAAGCATAGTTTGAAATTATTTAAGTTATTTAGTATTGTCCGACACTGTATTTAGATATGATTCTAGTACTTATGTATTCTTAATGTGATCTCATTTTTTTGTTTATGTAAGAAATTAATTTTTAAACTGTACATACATACGTATATGTATGTTTTTTACGTTTCTGGGCCGTTATCTTATCCATTAACGATTTAACTATACTTTAAAATAGGTAAGTTGGCGGCCCTTAATATGCTTTATGTGTTACACAACAAGTTTATTTGTTGAATAAAATATTAATTCTTTCCAGAGTTCATTGTTTTTCTATATTATTACTTATAGAAAATGTTTGCGTGTATACTTATATATTTATATGTAGGTAAAAAATTTAGCTACCATTTTTAGCCACAACGACGATTTTTAGCTCTTTTTTAGCCCTTTTTTAGCCTGAATTTAGCTACCGCTAAAAATGTTTCGCGGCAACACTGATTGTGGTATGAAGCGCCGACCACTGTTTTTAGCTCACGCTTGTTTGCTTTAAATCAGTGTCCGCCAAACACTTTCCTGGGAAACGAACTATATTCGGCCTTTCACATGTACACAATCGGCTTCTTAAGTTCTGAACACATTGAAAACAACGAGCTACAGACCACAGCTTCCAATTTGTCATCTTCATTATCTAAACGCTTTGTCGATGGCGACATGATTTCTTTAAACGCGGCAGCGACATCATGAATTTGTATGAGTTTGACATAAAAGAAGAGGAAGAACCTTATAGTTCTGAACACATTGAAAACGCCGAGCTACAGACCACAGCTTCCAATTTGTCNCTGGCCACAACCACAGCCGTCGCGTAGCCCGGTCGTCGCCAAAATAATTATCTACATAAGAGTACGTGTTAAAATAATTTGACAGCTGTGGTTTGTAGCTCGTCGTTTCCATTGTGTTCGGGCTATTACACGTACACAATCCGAACGTCAACAGAAAGAGTAGCAGAGCAACAAATTTTATTTAGTTGCATGCAAACAATAGGCGAAGCAGGTTGATGACGCATTTCCGTGAATTACCACCAACACATTCTCATTTTTTATTTCATAACTAATACATTCTCATTTTAAGACTTCTCTTTTTGGCGGACACTGCTTTAAATTGACTACACACGACGAACATCTGCGCGCACATGCGCGGCTTGCGGTGCATGTTCGTCGTTTGTAGGGCGGTTCACGAGCATGCTCGCAAAAAATCAAAATTTTGATTTTCAGCGAGCATGCTCGTCGTTTGTAGCGTGGTTTGCGAGCATCGCATTGGAAACAAAAACAACAACCTCATTTTGTGTTGATGCTTGAAGTGTGCACATCGGCGGATAAATGCATCCAAGCCATGTTTGTAAATTGATTTTTGATAAATGAGGCTAAAGGCTCTGTTATGCATACTTGGCATTGCTTGAGAGTTGTCATATAAGGAATCTGTTAAATGAGCTTCGCGTGTAAGCGGTTACCCAACGCACAGCATTACATACGTAAAAGTATGTTGGTTTTTGATTTCTACGTAAAAATGGTATAGCAGTGCATGCAATGCCAAGTATGCATAACAGAGCCTTAAATTACTATAAGTATATTTATGTACATACAGATGTTTGTCGTGTGTAGCCAGTTTTAGGTTGCAGCTTGCTATTGACCAGTGTGGTCAGATAACTTTATGGGCTAGATTTGCAACCAAGTTCAGCAATTCTACATAGCACTTTTCTTGCCTAATTTTAAACTTGCCAACTAAATGGCAAACTAACTTGCCAAATAAATGTACAAATTAAAATGTACAAAAACGTTTGCCACTTCGAAAATAATGTATTGCATTGGTGGCGGCGACATGAGAATGAGATTTCTTTGGTGGCAAAACTGGCGCGAAAAGTATTATGCATTCCAGCATCTAGCCCTGCGAGTGAAAGGTGTTTCAGTGTGGCAAATCGAGTTATGGAAGAACGAAGAACAAATCTTAGAGGAGAAAATTTGGATGCCATTTTATTTTTACATTCGAAAGACAAGAAATAAAATATTAATATTAATATTTTTTATTTCTAACTCCTACTTTATGTTATAGTTAAATATGTTTAATTTCTATGAATTTATGAATTAATTTATGCCGAACTAAATAAAAGATACACTATGCAAGTATAGTAAATATGGTTTTGGGATTATCTGGTCACACTGCTATTGGCGATGCTAATTTATTAGCAGAATTAAGGCCGGTCCACATAGAACTTTCGCGTTGGCTTTGGCGTTGGCGTTGGTTTGACAGAACGCACGTTTAAAGTATGCTTGCTACAATGAACGCTTGGCAGCGAATGCTTGGGCCACTAAATTAACATACTAACGACAGATAAATTAATATTTCATATCAATAATTGCGTCAAAAATGATATTTCTTGCCCGCACTTGATTAAAAAGGAAAAATATTTCACATAATTTTATTTTTTTGCAACAGCAATTAAGCCCGCTTCACTGAAAGTGCCTTCAGACTCTACAGATGATGCCAGGATACAAAAAAACTTTTTTGCCAAATCAGGAAGAGGCTCAAGCTGATTTCGTAACACCTGAAGTGAAAATAATGGTTTAGAATATATACATATATTATATGTGTAATACATATGTATATTGTATTATAGGATTTCCAGTATCTACCTTCCAATACAGTAGCGGGTTTGTGTTTGGCTCTGAGTTGACTTGCTCCAAGTACTGCCTCTTCTTCAGGATTACATCGACTTTTGTTGTTCTCTGTTTTTGATCCAACTTACTAGAAAGGAAAAGAGAAGTTTTGCTTGTATCTCCGGTGTGCTGGGACCAACAGTCGCAGAAGATTTAAATTTTAGTGCTGTCAACAACATTTCCCTTTCTAAAGCCTTGCTCGCCTCATTTGCATTAAATTCGCTTCTACAACCTTCTTTCTTGAACCTTGGATCCAAGATCGTTGATACGCGAATTAACGTTCTTTCCTCGTATAAAAAAAGGCGTTTTTCAGTAGAACAAACAATTGCCGACAAAAAAGCTATTCCTTCACTTGAAATCCCTTGTTGTTCAATTAATTTTAATGTTTCAATTAAACCATAAATAATAGGAATTATTGAAGAAGAAGTAACGCTCTTACTGCTAGAAAAATGCAAGGTAGCTTCGTCAAAAGGATCAAGAATATTAACAAGCTCGTTTAGAAGGCGTGCATCACCGCTTTCCAATGGTTTGGGTGCTTTGGTATATTTAAAAGGCATTTATTTAAATCATCCTTCAATAATAGCACCCTTTTTATCATTGATAAACAGCTGTTCAATCTATTGCATACCTCTTGTACCAATTTAAGCGGCCTATTTGAACTTTGCTCAGCTTTGAATTTCGCCATGGCAGTCGAGCTACTTTTAAAAAAAAGTTACAATTTCTTTGCATTTTGTAATCACTCCTTTTACTTCGTCTAGTCTCAAACAATCTTGCACAATCAAGTTTAAGGAATGAGCTATACAAGATAAGTGCCTTTTTCTTAAAATTTCACATGCTTTGATCATATTTCTGGTGTTGTCGGTAACTAGGCAAATGATTTTGTTGCTGATGGACCATTCAGTGAATACTTCATCAAGCGTTTTTGCAATATTTTCTGCTGTGTGATTTTCTTCGTTTACTAAGAGTCTTGTTGAAAGAACAATAGTCTTCAGATCAAATTCTGCATCCACATAATGACCAGTAGGTATGCATCACCTGAGCGGGATGTCCACATATCGCAAGTTATGGCCAGATATTAAATTTTTTCCAATTTCAATTTTAAGCACGCCTTAATACATTCGTATTTTTCGAAAATGAGTTTGTCTTTTAAATAATTTTTGCTTGGTATTTCATACCTAGGGTCCAACACTTTTAAAAGATTTTTGAAACCCGCATCATTTACTATGCATATTGGTTGCAAATCTACACACACAAACTCAGCCAGTGCGGCATCAATTTTTTTTTGCGCTCGGAGTTCGAATCATATTTAAATTCGATAGTGAAATATGCACTAACAAATGTAAACAAGAGTTCTTCAATTACATATATTTTATTTATTCACGTCAAACTTTGACCAACCAACCTTTGCACTGAACCACTGCTGCAAGTGGTTGACGATTCTGAAGTTGATGAAGCAGTGCTGCTTGAACAAGCGATAGAGGAGCATCTAGAAATGTGGTCTTTTAAATTTGTGGTATTACTAGTGCGGTATTCTTTGCCACAATAGTTACATTTTTCAAATTTTTTTGTCGCTTGTTTTTTTAAAGAAATTCCACACTTCGGAAGTTTTTGGTTTTTTAGACGGCAATGTATCCTCAGCCATTTTCACGCTTAAAATCAAAAATTGCGCTTTTAGAAATAACGCTGCCAAGTTTCAACTAATTCGTGCGAATGTCAAAAGCGCTAGGAAAGAGAATACGCTATCAATTAAACGATAGTGGCGATAGTACTAAAACTATCGATAGTTATTTCATGTGACCAGACTATCGATAGTATCGTCGATAGTTTGACAGCTCTAAATCGTACGATGCGACGATGCGGCGGTGCCGAGTAACTTCGCTATTTTGGCATCGTGGTAATCGTCAGAAGTGTTACAGGCTAACCTAATATTCACGCATGCCGCCAATTTATTGTCAAAAATGTCTCATGCACATACAACTTGTATGAGATCAACCGAAATTGAACGGCGTGCGTATGAAGCTAACTCAATTTCCAATTTTTGTTCTGCGTGACATTTTGATTTGACGTTTCGCTCAATGAAATCAAATGCAAACGCATGCAAGTCAATTTCGGGTGACGCAAAAAAACAAATTCGACGGCATGCGTACCAAAACGCAAGCCGCGAATATTAGGTTAGCCTGTAGTTATTAACGTACTCATACGATAGTAACATAATCGTGCAGGACTCTAGTGCCCAATACTCTTGGCCAAGGCTGTATATTTAAACAATAAATTTGTCAAAAAACTAAAATAAAATAAAAAATGTATGAAATTACGAAAAATTAAGTTTTGAAAATGTGAATGTTTATAGAACAAAAGTAAATGAAATTTTGAAAAGTAAATTAAATGAAAAGCAAATGAAATCGTACGATTTGAAATCGATGCGATTTGCAAAATATTTTTTATTATAACTAATGAAAGTAATAAATATTTCCAACAAAAACTGATAGAAACGCGAAAGGACGTAATATTCTTCGATTTAGCGGGATTTTTTTTCTGTTTTGTTAAGAATTCTTTAAAATAAATTTTGTAAATCGCACCGATTTCAAATCGTACGATTTGCAGCACATGCCCGAATAAATAAAAATATTGAAAACGAAAAGCACTGTTAATAGGTATTTAAAAGGAAAACCACTGTATACTCAGTTTTGTAAGTGACTGTATGTACCTGCATGGGAAGATAGAAGTAAATATCGACTGGTGAGTGGAAGATGGACCTCTCTCGGCAGCCAGTTCAAAAACGCCGTATCTTAAAAAACTTTTCAAAACGTCCTATTTCAGAATTTGGTTGAAGAAGGCCCTATATCAGAATTCGTTTCAAAAACGCGCTATCTCAGCTGCCGATTCAAAAACGCCCTATATCAGCAAGTTTTCAATACATTTTGAAGTAAGATAGGGCATTTTTGAATCGGTTTCTAAAATAGAGCGTTCTTCAACCAAATTCCGAGATCGAGTGTTTTTCAATAAAATTCTGAAATAGGGCGTTCTTGAAAAGTTTTTTGAGATAGGGCGTTTTCGAACTGGCTGCCGAGATAGGTCGATCTTCCATTCAGCAGTCGATATGTAAGTAAATGAGTTATTTTATTTTATTTTTAATATTTTTATTGAGCTTTGTACCACGATTGTTTATTAGGAAAAAATGAAAAAGCAACAAAGTCTAAGCAGTAGAAGTTATAGCAGCTATTTCGGAGATCACCACATCTCCTCATCAGACTTCTTTTTCTAGACTTCAGCAGGGATCGAACCTGCGAATTCGATGTTCAAAGTCAGAAGCGTTAACCACTGAGCTATGTACATCCCTTAAACTCTTGTTGGTATTTCATTTTCCTTATTCAACCAACTTCTATCAAACTCAAACTGAAATTCGACAGCGTGGTTGTTGTTGTCAATTCTATACATCCATATGCTGATTTGCTTTTTTGTATAGTTTCAGGCAGGCTCTTTCTAAACTATGTATTTGTCATTGTTATTGTGGCTTATTAACATTTTATTTTTAATATTTTTATTGAGCTTTGTACCACGATTGTTTATTAGGAAAAATTGAAAAAGCAACAAAGTCTAAGCGGTAGAAGTTATAGTAGCTACTTCGGAGAACACCACATCTCCTCATCAGAATTCTTTTTTCTAGACTTCAGCAGCAGACCTGCGTAATCGATGTTCAAAGTCAGAAGCGTTAACCACTCAGCTATGTACATCCCGTAAACTCTTGCTGCTAATTCATTTTCCTTATTCAACCAAATTCAATTATTTTTAATATTTTTATTGATCTTTGTACCACGGTTGTTTATTAGGAAACTTTGAAAAAGCAACAAAGTCTAAGCGGTAGAAGTTATAGCAGCTATTTCGGAGATGACCACATCTCCTTATCAGACTTCTTTTTTCTAGACTTCAGCAGGGATCGAACCTGCGTCATCGAGTGCAAGTCAGAAGCGTTAAGCACTGCCCTATGCACACCTCGTAAACTCGAAATCAAATCCAATCCAATTTCCAATCCAATTTTCTCAAATCCCTTAACACACTCTTCAAAGTTTTCTTGGGTAAGGAATGTGCTGGGGTAAATACTTAGGAGCGAGCTTGTCCCAGACCGCAGAACAAAAGTCTATTAAAATATTACATACGCTTCTTTTTGATACCCCAGCCGGCCGATCGTCCTGTATTCAACTGAGGAACCAAGCGCATATAAAGCAATCGCGACACGCTTGTCTAAAGGGATGCATTTCCTAAAAGTTGTGTCGCTTTTTGCAATGCGTAAAAATCGCGGCTCATTCTAAAGCACTCCTTAAAAAATTGGTCTCTGTTGGCAGGAATGTCCAGCTCCCAGAACTTGCCATGTCTCGCCTACAATACACATAAACGCGTTGATTATTATATTCACTAATAAAAAATAGCTGCTATAATTGCTTACGTGTGTCCACAGACGCTTATTATAAAATATAATAATGAATTTCGCATGCGTATTGCTGCCATAATTTTTTTCAATCTCAGTAGCCGCCTTTTTCGGATATCTTCCAACTGCCTATTACTGGAAGCCAATTTCGCAATTAACTGAACTATTGCATCTTTTTGCCTTCTTTCCATATAATTACTTATAATTTAACAAACGAAAAACACTTACATGTTCCACCAAACTAATGTCCATGAACAAAAAACTTGTCAAAACAATCTTGACAGCTGATTGTCAATCACAATATAGACAGCAGGCAACCTTTCTGGGTTGTTGTTGTAGTAGTCGTTGTTGTTGTAGCTATATTCACCCTTGAGAAAGGCACTGGGTTGTGTGCTGCTATTTAATGGCCTTCCTCAGACCGTTTTTTTAGATTTAAGGGTTGTGTGCTGCATTATTACTAGATAAATATATTTAAGCATTTGACAAATCGTGATTTTATTAAAATAAAATTTTAAATGGAGTTAAAAAACCAAACAAACGCTCGTGCGAAAGCTCTATTTTTTTATGTTGTTAAAGTTTATACATGGCGATCTTGATGGTAATACAAGCAATTTATTCATTTGTGGATTTGATGTTACTTGAGAATTTAGGCAACGTGCGAGCTGAAAAGTTCTGTTATCAATATAATTAACACAAGCTTTTCCGCGTGGTTGCTTCAATAAATAGAATTAACATATAAACGCAAATAAATTTGATTGGCGCGTATTCATAGTCCAGCAACTAAGTCGAAACTAAAAAAGTTGCAACTTAAATTTACGCACCAACTTAAAATTGACCTCTATTCATAGTCGCATTTCAGACTTCTACTAAGTAGTTTCGACTTAGTTTACGATATAGCAAAACGAGTGTGAAAATGTATCGATTTTTCTTTACGATATTTTGGAAAAATTACATTTTTATTAAATAATGTCAAGTTTGATCATCCGTTTATGTAATTTTTATTTTCATTGCATGATTATGCAAAAGAATAAAGTATCATTTTCTTGTTAATTGTGTGAAATAGCCAGAACAACCGCAGTGATGTGAAGTCGATGTTTATCGAAAGCATGCTGTGAAACATACAAATAGTAGATATCTAAATGTTATGCACAATTTTACTTTAAAAGAACTAGCGTGAAACTGACTTATTATTTGAGAATTTATCTAAATTATTCCAATTATAAATTTGTGATTTAGCTTTATTCGAATTGTAATACGCATTTAATTTCATCTTCCGAATAAAATGGATCGATCTTTGTAAATGTTAATTGGAGATTATGCAATATTATCAAAATCATCCTCTACCAACTTAATTTTTACATATTTCGTCTGTTGTCCCTTAATTTGATAAAATACTTCTTCCTAGTTACGACTTAGTTGCAGCTGCAGCCGAAACTAAATTTTAAGTTGGTACTTAGCCAGAAAAGTCGAAACTAAGGCGACTATGAATAGCTTTAGTTGTGACTCTAAATGTCATGCACAAATTTACTTTAAAAGAACTAGCGTGAAACTGACTTATTATTTGAGAATTTGTCTAAATTATTCCAATTATAAAATTGTGATGTAGCTTTATTCGAATTGTAATACGCATTGAATTTCATTTTCCGATTAAAATTGATCGATCTTTGTAAATTTTAATTGGAGATTATTCAATATTATCAAAATCACCCTCTACCAACTTAATTTTTACATTTTTCGTCTGTTTTCTCTTGATTTGATAAAACACTTCTTCCTAGTTCCGACCTAGTTGCAGCTGCAGCCGAAACTAAATTTTAAGTTGGTACTTAGCCAGAAAAGTCGAAACTGACTTAGAATAGTTTCGACTTAAACTATGTTCACATATCAATATTATCTCAATCAAAGCTCGTTTTTTAATCACCCCGTTTACACAGGCAAATCTCAGATTATTAGCCGTCAAATTTGTTGTGCTTGTTATTCTCACATCTCAAGGAAAAGTTATGTTTCTTCTCTGTGCTACCGTGATCACGTTTTTCTGCTATATTAAGCAATATAAATATATTTTAACTTAACATTTTATTAAAAAATACCTTTAAAACCCTCTTTTCCTTGCTAGCGTCCATTTTTGTTTACTTTTACATTTGCCATTTCTCCTCTTCTTCGCAAAAACAATCGATAAAACTAGGATGGACACCGAAAAGTTATCGGTTAAATCTGAGATTATTTTATAATTACAGATTAATAAGGGAGGAATTTTATATGGCTAATCTCTTTTTCTAATTACAGATTAGGAAGTTAAGCTCGAAAATGAGGATAATCTACTTATATGTGAACCTAGTATTAGTTGAGTACTAAAGATGACTATGAATATGCGCCGATTGTATTTCAGAAAAAGTCAAATGATACATTTGCGTTTTTCTGAAATACATTTGCGTTTTTCTGAAAATAATTTGATTTTTTCTGAAACACAATTGTGTTTTTCTGAATTTCATTTGGCTTTTTCTGAAATACATTTGGCCTTTTCTGAAATACATTAGAGCTTTTCCGAAATACATTTGAGGTTTTCTGAAATACACTTCAGATTTTTTTTTTATACGCCTTGATTCTAAGAATGTTCGATATCGTATCGATTTTTCTGAATATCGATATTTCATGGCACGATAATCGATTTTTTTAATCGATATTCCAAGGTCGATATATCGAAGACATCGATACTTTACCCGCAATATCGATATTTAAGTTGTTATTTATTTTTCATTTACAAAGAAGTGTATGGAAAAATACTAAAGTAGGTTTAATCAACAGCTTGTGTGATTTATTTAGCTCTTAGGTTTGACAAGCCGCTTGAGTCGACCAGCATACCGTTTTAATCCTCAGTAAATATAAAAGATGGAAATACAATTAGTTGAGTTGATAAGCAGGTTATGAGGTGGGTTTTGTCAAAGGCTGAGGTGAACTCAGCCGATCCAGAGTCCGGCGAAGGTCCCACTAACCCCCACCAAATAAAACACACTATTTTAGTGTATTTACTTCGAACACACACACACACACGGCGCTACGACTAGAGTGCTAGCAACCTTATGTCCAAAGAGAGGGAGAGCGAGAGAGAGGTGACGTTCGTTGTGGTCGTGCGGTCGGGTCGGAGCGGATGATGGCGAGAATGCTAGCAGCACGGCGGTTGCCTTTCAGGAGTAGCGCAGCAACGGTGAGAGCGCTAGCGGCACGGCGGGTGGCTCTCGGCAACAGCGAGGCAACGCTTGAGCAACGGTGAGAGCGCTAGCAGCAGCGGAGCAACGGTTGAGCAACGGTGGG
>NW_016157784.1:160192-167063 GCF_001687245.7 Rhagoletis zephyria | reverse complement strand
GAGTAGGGGCTGGAATGGGGGCGGCGGTAGCCGTGGCTCGGCCAACCGGAGACGATTTAGTGCGTCCGAAAACACCCCACTAGGCGCCAACCGATTGGTCGAGCCGTGCTTGGATTAACCAGCCGGAGACGATTTAGTGCGTCCGAAGGCACACCACTAGGCGCCAACCGGCTGGTCAAGCAATGTTTGGGTTGACTAGTCAGAGACGATTTAGTGCGTCCGAGGACACACCACTAGGCGCCAACCGACCAGTCAAGCCCAACGCTTACCTAGCGAGACTGACTCGACTGCGCACTTGTTCAGCTTTTTATACCCGATGCTGTGTATTTCGTTTGAGAATTCGTCGTGTACGCTGTCCCGATGGTAGCTGGCGAACGAAGTGGTTGGTATGCTGCTAGCAGTGTTTTGCCTGATGCTGTATGAGTGTGCCGAAGAGTACATATGTACATTGTCGCGTATGTACGGTGGTATATATATGTGCAGTGGAGTGTGTATGCTTCGTTTGTACGTTGTCGATATGTATCGGAAGGTATGTATATGCGTTGTTATGTGTGTACAGTGGTGTCTGTATGTATGTATAGTGGGGTATCGTATGTACGGTGGTATATATATGTGCAGTGGAGTGTGTATGCTTCGTTTGTACGTTGTCGATATGTATCGGAAGGTATGTATATGCGTTGTTATGTGTGTACAGTGGTGTCTGTATGTATGTATAGTGGGATATGTGTGTACGGTGGGGTGCGTATGTACTCCAACGTGCTGTGTACTATTGTTTCGTAGTGAATTGCTACGTTACAAGGTCTAATATTCTATTCAATTGGGAGTAGGATTTTCAGCATCGATTTTTCCGGTATCGATATTGTCCAGCCCGATATATCGCCGTATCGATTTTACATACAGTGAATTAAATCGATTCATGATATCGATACTTTCTTAAATATCGAACATACCTAGTCTATTACCATGTTCTGACCGATAACGAAAACACCATGATCCAACTACATAAGATCTGACAAGATGAAGCAAAAGAAAAAAGTAATTTTCTGGCAGACGTTTGTAATTTCCATGTTATTTTCTGTGAAAAGTAAACAAAGAATATGAAGACGAAGCATAAAGAAAAAATGCAAGCAATGTTGTGCACATGTTTGTGCTAACCAATTTATTATTTTTGTATGTGTTTTTGCATCCAATCACCGCGCACTTCATTTTAATTACATTTGCACAAAAAATCACTTAGAAAACAATGAAATAAACCACCGACAAAACTCACATAAAGAAAGAAGCAAAACAGAAATAGCAAACTTCAAAATTACGAACGTCACACACTTTTTTCTCAATTGCCATTACAAATGGCTGCTTCTCAACAGATCAGATCTGCTCTAATTGGTTCATGCGAAAACACCTTGAAAGCGAGTTTTGGGATCATGATCCAACTACACAAGATCTGACAAGATGGAGCAAAAGAAGAAAGTAATTTTCTGGCTGACGTTTTTAATTTCGGCGCCATGTTATTTTCTGTGAAATGTAAACAAAGAATATGAAGACGAAGCATAAAGAAAAACTGCAAGCAATGTTGTGCACATGTTTGTGCTAACCAATTTATGATTTATGTACGTGTTTTTGCATTCAATCACCGCGCACTTCATAATAATTACATTTGCACAAAAAATCACTTAAAAATCATTGAAATATACTACCGACAAAATACATATAAAAAAAGAAGCAAAACATAAATAGCAAACTTCAAAACTACGAACGTCACACACTTTTTTCTCAATTGCTATTACAAATGGCTGCTTCTCAACCGGTCAGATCTGTTCTAATTGGTTCATGTTTTGGGATTGTGTGCTGAAGGCTGTTCACACCGACTGTTGGTGTTTTCGGTGACATTCCTTTCATCCTTTGTTTACAGTTTTGCTACACAAAAACAAAACCAAAATACTTTTCCTTTANCAAATGGCTGCTTCTCAACCGGTCAGATCTGTTCTAATTGGTTCATGTTTTGGGATTGTGTGCTGAAGGCTGTTCACACCGACTGTTGGTGTTTTCGGTGACATTCCTTTCATCCTTTGTTTACAGTTTTGCTACACAAAAACAAAACCAAAATACTTTTCCTTTAAATTCTTTTCATTAACAACCTTTTACTTCCATGCTTACTTTATTTTGGCCAGCCAATTAACAATAAATCCGAAATGACGTATTAAAATTGATAAAATAAGACTTCCACTTCGATAAATAATGGAAAAAAGTAGTGCAGACACCGAATGGCTTGAGTGGAACGTGAGTTTTCAAGTGGTTTTCAGCGAAAACTAGTTTTCGTTTGACTGATTTTACATGGACGAAAACACAAGTTTTAGGTCCAAAACCAGTTTTACCAACGAAAACATGTTTTCGATGTCGGTCAGAACATGGTATATGAACCAAAAATACAAGATCACGTAAGAACGCGACGTTGTATTTGTAACTGGTTTTGAGAAAAAAGTTTGCGAAAGCGGCTTCGTCAGCTGAGCGTTTGTTTACATCACAAGCAACACTATTTTACACTTTTATTCAAGTAAAGAAGAGTTAATTCAACATGACAACACATTTTAAAGCATTTTGTTGCATCATTTTACCTAATTTGTGGGTTTAAAGTGGCTGACAATAATTTTGGCTAAGTTTGGTTTTCGTTGTTTTCTTTGCTTTGTTTACTTTTCGCTGGTTTTCCAGTGAAACAAGATGGCGTAGAACCCGCTAAAAAAAATCGACTTTTTTCACTCTCTTGTTCTTAGGTGATATTGTGTCCTTCGTTCATGTTATATACCATGATTCAAAAAAGAGGGTAGTTTCATTTAATGACATTCGTTGTTGTTGTTACCCATTTGACTTTTAATAAAATTATGACATTTCATTAAATTCATGCTACCTGATCACGAGCAGTAATATTTTTCAGAAAATTTCATCAGTCCACTCAAAGATGTCGAATATGATGAACCTGAAAATTATTGCATAATCTCAAAAAGGGGGTTGACGAAATTATGTTTCAGAACGAATGAAGAAAGTGATCAAAATTTTACTTATTCTAACTGCTTATTGGAGGGCGCTCTGCGCAAGCCGAATTCAAGTTTTTGGAATAGGTACATTGGAAATTTTAAATTCGAAATTTGTTGAGGTTAATGGTGAACTAACCACAAAGCCAATTTTTTTGCAAAATCTGACGAGAAATTTAAAAGTAAATTTTCGCGAATTTAATCACGAATCATGAATTTCATGTGAACAAATATTCCCAAAATAATAAAGCAAAACAAAAATAGTTTTTCCCAATTTGTTTTTATTTTGCATTTTAAGTTATGAGAACAATTTATTCACATAGAATTGGCGATTATAAAAAGATTTATTTGGAAAGTGCATTCTTTAGAATTAGATTTTTAAATCGCAAGATTGCATTCAAAATAAGATAATGAAAAAATAACAACATAATGCTTTCGTGATTTTTGTTATTAAATAAAAAAAATACGGCCACCTTTGGCACGCACAGCTGTCATCGCCCAACAGAGCGATAGAAGAGGTACCGCGGCGAAGATCTAAATTCGCCATCAACACCACCTTGTATAAATTCGCCTTGGTCAGTGCTTAGTGAAAGGTGTTTTTTGCTAAGAGTGGGTAACTCAGCAAATTTATAGGAGTTGACTCAATGACTCCAACTCACTTTAAGGAGTCAGCTCATTCAACTAACTCATTTGACTCTTTGTATGTTACACTCATTCGTATCGTAGACTCGTTTTGAGGCATAGATGCGGTATAGCGGCCGTTGAGATAAAACAAAACTTTAAAGTGGGCGGGGTCAGCTCCTTTCTACTGATTTGAAAGGCGTAATTTTTTTTGTGTGCAAATTAATAGGGCGTTGCTAGGGGGAGGGTAAAGGTGGAATTTTCAATATTTTCAAAAGCTTATATTTCGAAACCTATTGTACCGAATTTCAAAATGTGGATATGGTTGGAAAGGCAATTGATTTGATATGCACATCTTTATATATCTTACATACATACATATTTCGAGAAAAACTAAAAAAAAAACGAAATTATAAGAATTTGTGAGATTTGACATAACACCCGCAATACAAAATACATGTGGTTGTTGTTGTTGTATTCTTGCCACCACCTTGTATAAATTCGCCTCGTGCAAAAACAAAATGCAAGACTTTGCCATGCTAAACACTGTGGCGAAGCGAGAGAGTTATATGGACAAATATGAGCCACTATGATTCAATTGATTCATGTGAGCCCTACGGCATCAACTGAGTTACTGAGTTACATTTTTTTTGGACAGGGAGTCTGAGTTACCGATTCACTTATAGGAATCAACTCAATAACTCAACTCTGAGTTGAGTTACCCACCTCTATTTTTTGCGTCTTTTACGTTGTTTAATTTTTCAGCACTAGAGCTCTTTGATTCCAGGTTTTACGATTACGAACTTTCGTCAAAACATGTTTTTTTGATATAAAGTATTCTTTGCGGAAATTGGAATTTCTTATATGGAGGTAGAAAGTCATAGTAATGACATTGAAAATAGCTTTAGCAGCGCTGCAGGGATTGGCGAATGGTGGTCACTCCCAGAACCTATATTGTTTCGGATATATTGGATGCTCCCAATAAGGGACTTATTAAATTCCGGGGCTACATGTAAGCGATGGTGGAACGTCTCCAACGATGAGCTCATGTGGAAACAAAAATTTGTTCTGCATTATAAAATAGATCCGATTATAAGACTTAAACCAGGTACGTATGCACATACATACATTTGACTCCAATTTAAATCTATTAAAAAAACCGCTGGAAACATATTCCAAGGTCTTACCGTAATGTCAAACATTTTGTAAAGTATTCTATTGTCTTAACCTACAGTTTCTTTGTACTATTTTGGAATTAATGGTCTAACCTATATAGGAACAGAGTCGTGGAAGAGTGAATATAAGCGTCTGAGCTGGAATATACCATATGTTCAAGCGCAGCGTCTTGAAGGTCATACGCATCAGGTCCTTCATGTGAGTTTCTCACACAATGGAGAAATGTTTGCTACCTGTTCTAAAGATGGTTACGTAATCGTACGTATATTACAAGGGACGAGAACACAGATAATATTTTACTAACTATGTCAACTTTCTTTGATGAAAGATCTGGAATTCAACACATCCTTGTTCGGAAAGGTACTCGCACAATATGAAACAGTTCAGCTGGAAATACGCCCAATTTTCACAATTTAACCAAAGTGACACGCTACTTCTGGTATCTGGTGTGCATTTCGGATCGCCGCACAGCACATCTGGAGAAATTGCTGTGTTTACTGTTGACAGAAGAGGTGAAGATATTCTTAATGGCCCTATTATGTATGGCGACTGATAGCATGGCGACTGACTAGGCGCATCAATACAAGGTGGTGTTGATTGAACAGCTGATTGGATATTTTTGTATCGAAATGACGAAAATTATCTCATATTCCCTTTCGTTTTGACATCCTGATGTTCCAAAACGCAATAACAAATTACACGGTACTTTTACTTATATGTAATTGACACCACCTTGTATGGATGCGCCTTGGCGACTGATAGCCGATGGGCAACCACACACTAAAATTCGCAATTCGTATGACTATGTGTCTTCTGTCTCCCGCTTTTTTTTAAGCTATAGGAAATTCATACAGCGGCCGCTGTGGTGTAGTGGTAAGCAGTGTGTGCTTCCACTCCGCAGCACCTGGGTTCAAGCCCTGGTCAAAGCAACATCGCAAAAAAAATTAGAAAAAAGATTTTTCTTAACAGCGGTGGCCCCTCGGCAGGCAATGGAAAACATCCGAGTGTATTTCTGCAATGAAAAACCGCTTCTCATAAAAATACATTCGCCGTTCGGAGTCGGCGTAAAACTGTAGGTCCCTCCGCTTTGTGTGACAACATCAAGGCGCACGCCACAAATCGGAGGAGAAGCTCGGCCAAACACGAACATATGTGTAAGCGCCAATCTATTATTAATATTATTATTATTTTAGGAAATTCAATCCACAAAATGGCAAGGTACTCTTTGACAGCCATTAAAATGCCAGGTTAATATACATCAGACTGCAAATAAGATCTTTTCAGAGTGGCTCATGCAAAAATCCACTGAAGTATATCGTTAGCTTAGTGTGCAACTGTTATATTCGAAAGCACACGCGTTGTAGTTAAGAGTAGATGAGAGACTGACTTTATTGAAAGAATAGAACTAAAACTAAGTATACAAAATGAGAATTAATTTGATGATATGAATGTGGTTTTACATGTGTATGTGAACATATTTTGAGTGGAGCTTATTTAGAGTATGCTCATATATACAACAATATGAATATATATTTTGGAGTGAAATAAACTTTACATATATATCACATCTCCACCCTTTAATTTGATACTATGTTAAATAAATTCATTTTCTGATGTATGGCGGTGAGTACCGGTTAACCCCTCGACGTATTCGATTACTTCTGCGTAATGGTGTACCAGATTCAGGTTGATTGCTTGACCTAGGCGTTTGATCTTGGTTCACCGTTGCGTTGTTGTTATTGCTCGAAGGTAGCTCAGCGTTTTGTGGTACAATTTCCACTGCAGGTGTAGCGTGTTGTTCTGTCAGTTGTTCTGAACTACGGCGTCGATGTGAATTTGATGGTGATACGATTGGGTATGTGTCATAGGTCTGTAAATTGTTAGGCGTTACCTCATTGGTTGCACTTTGCCTCAGCTTAAGTTGGTTTACATGGCGTTTTAGATAGCCTTGCGAAGTTTGTACAATGTACATCATATTTCCAACTTTTCTATTTATAATGGCTTCGACCCATTTTTCTCCTTTAGCGTAGTTTCGAGCGTATACC
>NW_016157784.1:158908-160167 GCF_001687245.7 Rhagoletis zephyria | reverse complement strand
TTTTTTTTTTTTTTTTTTTTTTTTTTTTTTTTTTTTTCTCGTCGCCACTTGTTATATTCGAAAGCACACGCGTTGTAGTTAAGAGTAGATGAAAGACTGACTTTATTGAAAGAATAGAACTAAAACTAAGTATACAAAATGAGAATTAATTTGATGATATGAATGTGGTTTTACATGTGTATGTGAACATATTTTGAGTGGAGCTTATTTAGAGTATGCATATATATACAACAATATGAATATATATTTTGGAGTGAAATAAACTTTACATATATATCAGCAACCGTGCTAAGTCCACTTTTATGAAAATTGAAATTTTAACCTTTGTATCAACAGCAACATACCCGGGTATGTTTGCGATTTCAAAATGCTATATCTTGGGGAATTATACATCGGGTTAACTTGAAATTTCATGATATCCTCTACACCATATTCCCAAGTCTTAAGTAGGATTGGACCACCTGGACCAGAGATGTGACCATTTTTCGACTTTTACCCCTTACATCAACAGCAGCATACCCGGGTATGTATGTGAAAACGCATGCAAATATGTTGATAAATTGAAAAGTTAGCTTCCCTACAAGAATTGTTCCTGCAGGAAATGTATCTAACTATTTGCTAACTTTAAATTGATTAGGAAGGAGCTAAAATTCACTTATTATCTGTATATTTTCTTTGACGAAAGCTGACTATATTTCTATGGCGATGGCCGCGAAATAGTGTTACCTCTGCATTAGATGTTGTTGTTGTTGTAGCGGCTACAACAACCCCGCCCAGGACGGTTGGTATCTCAGTCGTTGTCGTCAAGTTCCACTAACGGCATCCCTAGGAAGCGTGCAGCTTCTGTGGGGTTTGTCCACAGGGACAGGGCCGTTAGGATTGTCGGGTTTTCCGGGCATGCGAAGAGATGTTTCGAGTCATGTGGGGTCTCTCCGCATGCCGGACACTCATTCGGCACATCCTCATTCAACCTACTCAGGTAGGAGTTCAACCTGCTGCAGTAGCCGGAGCGAAGTTGTGCAAGTGTTGTGCGTGTCTCCCGAGGCAGATGAAGCTCCGTCTCGTCTATGTCCGGGGGTGGTATGCCTAGAACGGCATTCACAGGTCTAGAGTCTACATAACTCGAGACTGAGTCCCTGTGAATGCCGNGGACTTCGTCCGTCAGTTCATATAGATGCCTCCTGACGTGCCTAGGCGAGGGCTCCTCAGAAAGCAGCTGTCTGCTTGGGTGGCCACTTCTGTGGCTCCCAATCAGGAAC
>NW_016157784.1:156522-158808 GCF_001687245.7 Rhagoletis zephyria | reverse complement strand
AAGTAACTACTTTTGGACATAAAATATCAATAGGAAAAACAAAATATATATATTTTTTTAATTTCTTTATTTTTATTTACNGGGTAAAACCCGAGTCATTCCGGTACGTAGAACCGGCTGTCGTGGGCATTAGATGTAGTCAAGGGTGGTTACCTCTGCATTTGATGTAACTAACTTGTAAGTAACTACTTTTGGACATAAAATATCAATAGGAAAAACAAAATATATATATTTTTTTAATTTCTTTATTTTTATTTACTTTATTTTATTACATTTCATATTTTTTTCCATATTCTGCTGTAGGTGGTCCCATATTCGAACTCCGTCAGGCATAACTTCAAAATCATGATATGAAATTTCGATCTTCGTTTTATTTATCCTCAAGTCGAAAAAGTATTTGCGAAGTGCAGGATTTTAAATAGAAACGCGTTTCCTGCATTACTTGTCAACTAGTTATATATTTTATAGAAATCCCGCAAAAAAGCTAACTACAAGCGGGTTATTTTTTATCAATTGATAATTTTTTTCTGCAGGGGTGTGATGGAAACTAACACATTCTCATTTATCTTACTAACACATTTGCAAATTTTGCGTTGGTTAAAAAGAGACCACTAAATAAGGCCATAAGTCGGAGGAAGACGGAAGATCACATGTACACAAATGTTTACATCACGTTTTGCATATTGCTCTTAAAAAGTTGATAAAAGCACCATACAAGAATTGTGTGATGGAAACTAACACATTCGCATTTATCTTACTAACACATGATGATGAGATCAGAAGGGAGAGTAATGGAGAAGATCAGTGAGCTGGCCGCCGATACGGCAAATTTAAAGCTATCGATTGCAGCTATTGACAAACGTGTGGCTGCAGTTGAGAGCACACGCACTGAAGTTCTCCATCTTCGTAATGAACTGGCTGCTGTTCAGACTCAGCTCAGCGCTCTCGAAAGCAGCGCAGTCTCCACTGACATATTAGTCAACGGGATTCCTCAGGCAGCCAGTGAGTGTTTGCCTGAACTTTTTGCAAAGATTTGCGGTGCAACTCAGCATAAACCCCCGCCTGTGCGAGATGCTTTTCGACTAAAAAGCGTAAAAAGTTATGGGCAAAAAAGCAGAGACAACTGTCCCATTGTTGTAAAGTTGTTCTCTTCACACGATCGAAATCAGCTCATGAAATCCATTGCGGTCTTCTGCAGATCCAAAAAGAGATCGCTTGCGCTCTCTGATGTTGAGTTGTCGGGCTATGGGTCAATATTAGTACATGAGAGTCTGCCGAAAAAATTGCGAGATGTGATGTCGTATGCTTCGGAGCTCAGGCGGAAGAAACAACTGGCGTCAGTGTTCTCTTGTCAGGGTATAGGTGTTCCCCACGTTGGGCGTTTGCCTAAATACCACAGTAGCTATCCCTGGACCACCTGAAAAGAGTTAATGCCGATAATAAATCATTAAAATTAAAATACCATGTTTCATTTACTTACATAGCGCTCTTTTTTTTTTTTGTTCTCATGAAGAAACGTCAAACAAAGCAGAAGTGTCAAAAGGAAAATTNGGTGTTCCCCACGTTGGGCGTTTGCCTAAATACCACAGTAGCTATCCCTGGACCACCTGAAAAGAGTTAATGCCGATAATAAATCATTAAAATTAAAATACCATGTTTCATTTACTTACCCAGCGCTCTATTTATTTTTCTGTTCTCATGAAGAAACGTCAAACAAAGCAGAAGGTCAAAAGGGAAATTATGAAGCTTTTGATGGGCAGATGTTGCCAGACGAAAAGTTGTAGTTTGGAGAGTTTGGGGAAAATCCCGTGGAGAGGGATAGCAATAGGGTGCGCGATACCACGATTGGCCGGGTCGTGAACAATGAAGAAAGCGGAAAGAACGGTGATTAGAAGACATGGGGGCCTGACAAATAGCATATAAAAGGGGTCGGCTGAGTTCCGTAAGAAAAGAATTGCCGGTGTCATTGCAACGTTCAGACAGTGCGCGCTAGTTGAGCCTTGTCTTTTTTCTTTTACAAGCCTTTTTTAAAAAAGTGCAGTAACGTCCGAAAATTTTCTTTAGTGAAATAAAAATAAATTCTAAATGCATTTTTTAAAGTCGCGAGTTGCAAAAAAAAAAAAAATAAATAAATTGTGAGGAGTGTAGGCGAAGAGCCCACGATCACCTCTAAGCGCCCGGGAGAACGTGGTCATCAGAGGCAAGAAGAGGGAGAAGCCTTTATTATACTTGCCAAGGCAGGAGGATTGGCCATCAGCGGTGACGACCATATAAGGCCCAAAGCAC
>NW_016157784.1:154156-156430 GCF_001687245.7 Rhagoletis zephyria | reverse complement strand
GCGACATGTAAGTGACGAAAATATAGATTTTGTCAGGTGTTAGTGTACATTTTTTGTGTGTCCCTAGTGTGCCAGGAGATAAGGTGAACCACGCCAGGGTGAAGGCGAAAAGGGTACGGCACAGTTCGCTGGTGAGTGCTAGGCTTAAGTATCATAAAATTCTATGCAAAAGCTTTTGCGCGAGGGAAATATCTACCCAAAAGGATTTTTTTTAAAGCTCGCAACGAGGAGCAAAGATTCAGCCTTCCGGTTTGTGTAAGGGGTCAGTCGAGACCACCACCGGCATGTTATAACCCAATCATTGGGATTAGATGATACACTGCGCGTCCCAAGTATAGTCCCAGAAATATTAATTTTTTTAGAACATTTCATTATTTGCAATATATACGTTCATGCATTTGTGTTGCTTAGATAATTTGTTAATAAGTTTGTACGTATTTATACTTTGTTTTTTTTTTATTGTCTTTGTGCCCGCCAGGCAAGAAGAACCCAAACAAAAGGGTAAATTGTAGTAGTTTCTGAGCGGGGAATATCCGGCTCCCGGAAACCCTTCACAACATCCGAAAAGAGCTCTTGTAGGTAGGGTGGCAGGTTTTCTATATTGTTTGTTTGACATACGTCTATAAACGGGATCGATTTGATTGGTTCCTTTTTGTTGTGGCGGCCGGAAACCGATCATAAAATTCATTGATTTTCCTGTGTGTAAATTCCTATGTTTTATAATAAATTTTAACGTGTATATAAAAGAATTTAAAATGTGGACTTAATCCCTTAAGCAGGGGAGACGAAGATGACAAGGGGGGTAAGCTAAGGGGGGATTTGAGCATGGCAAAAGGGAGACCGCAAGGAGACACATCAGGCGGTCCATGGATGGGTGGGCTTCCTGTGGGTGTGATATGCCAGTGAACGAGCCGCCACGTCCGCCCGGCACCATTGTGGCAAGGGTTAAGGATCCCGACCACCCAATTGCTGAGCTAGCCAGGGCAACCACAATGGTGGTCTGAAAATGGGCGACACGTGTACGCGACAAAGATAAAATGGCGCCCAAACAAAAACCACAGGAAATAACACTAGCGCCATAGGTTGAAATTGGCGCCCGCGAATTAAGTATTTTGGGAAATAACGCTGTGGGCCTAGCCCCAAAGCAGCGCAATGAAAACGCATATCGAACATAGGTACACATACATATGTACATGCATACAAAGTTCGTGTATAAATTTATTTCAGCCTATAAAAGTATTTTTTTTTGTTATATCGTTCAAATAAAAGGGTCCGGTTGGACTGCATTCTCCTCATAAAGAGATGGCTTGCTTTCAGCATTAGTGCGCGAGTTCAACCGCATCTGTATTAAGAGGGTTGTGGGATGACCAGACCCCGGCAATAACCCTAAGATGGCATAGCTGGATATGAATAGTCCAAACTATTTGCATCTCCATCCACAGTGCATTTGTTTTATGGTTCATGTTTTTTTTTTGTTTGGAAAGTAGTTTCAGGATGTATTTTTTTTTTGCTTTTATTCAAAGTCCTAATAGGTGCATAAAGTAATTAAGCTGCTTTGAAGTTTAAAAGTACGTTATGACCGCAACTAACACTCAGTTACGATGCATAACCATATTGATTCTGAATGTTTCTTAACTTAGATTTTTTTTATTATTTGCACCGAACTGGAACATTGTTGCTCGCAGGAACGGCGTATCAGTGCTCCAATCACTCCCCGAAAAGGATTTGGTCAACCGATCCTCAAAACCCGGAACGTCATCTACCCCTCCCCCGTTTTTATGAAATCGCATAAGTCAATATCGATCCAAGAATAATTTTTAATTCTCTTCGTCGTAAATAATATTTTTTTTTATATATTTGTACATATATTTGAATGACACGCACTCAAATTGCTTACAATACCCGAGCGAACACAAAAAAAGCTAATATGCATCCACCAGGGAACGTGCCTCCACAAAAGGAGCAAAGCACAAACGACCCTGCCTTCATAGACCTATCAGATCGCATAGGGGGCAATAATAACGCTAGGTCAACTGGTAGTGACTCAGTGCAGGAAGTTGCAAACAATGCATCAGGTGCAACTAAAAACACCGGGGCGGTTCCCAAACAGACTGAGTCCCAATCAATACCCTTAACGCTACCACAACCACTCCCCTGGACTTTTCCCCACCCTCCTCCAACTACTTACGGCGGGACCAACCGGCTTCCCATAAGCAATTCAACCAAGGCTCGTGATATCCGAGATGAAATAGCACCGGTTCTAAAAGAAATGGT
>NW_016157784.1:134039-153518 GCF_001687245.7 Rhagoletis zephyria | reverse complement strand
GATTTGGTGTCCGAAGAGGATAAGAACGAGCGGCGTGTCCTGCATATTCTTTCGGCGGAACAAAAACAACGTCTACAGCAGGTGGTCAGCGGCTTCAAAACTTATGAAGAACACGGGTTAGGACGCACTCACCTTGAAAAGCATTCCATCAAGCTGGTCGACGAGGCGGTGCCAATAAAAGACCGCCACTACCCTTTGTCCCCGGCAATGCAAGCGATCGTTTACGAAGAAGTAGATAAAATGTTGGAATTAGGTGTGATCGAGGAAAGCGAGAGCCCGTGGAGTAACCGCACGACAATTGTTCGTAAACCGGGTAAAAATCGCTTCTGCCTTGACGCGCGCAAACTGAATGCTGTAACCGTGAACGACGCCTACCCGCTGCAGAACATCGAAGGCATACTCAGCCGCCTCGACGACACCCACTTTATAAGCAGTGTTGATCTTAAATTCGCCTTTTGGCAGATTGAGTTGGAGGATAAATGCAAACCATACACTGCGTTCACGGTACCTGGACGGCCCCTGTATCAGTTTGTAACAATGCCGTTCGGTTTATGCAACGCCGCGCAGCGTTTGTGCCGATTAATGGACCGCGTAATTCCTCAGAAACTTAAAGGAAACGTTTTCATATATCTTGATGATTTGCTGATCATTGCGCCAGATTTTGATTCGCACCTCCAAATCCTAAGCGAGGTATCCACCTGTTTAAAAGATGCGAATTTAACCATAGGATTATCGAAATCTAAATTTTGTTTTAAAGAGCTGCCTTACCTGGGGTATATCGTTGGTGGCGGTATACTTAAGACCGACCCTGAAAAGATTAGAGCAATCCAAAACATTCCGATACCGAAAGCGGTCAAGCAAGTTCGAAGTTTCCTCGGAACCGCCGGCTGGTATCGGCGCTTCATAAAAGACTTTGCTGCGATGGCAGCACCTTTGACAGACCTGCTGAAGAAGGGCCAAAAATTCGTAATGAATACGCAAGCCCTGGAAGCTTTCAATAACTTAAAGAGAGCGCTAACGAGCGCACCTGTGCTTAAACATCCAGATTTCGCTAAACGCTTCTTTGTGCAATGTGACGCGTCTGAGTACGGTGTGGGCGCTGTGCTATATCAAAAGGAAACCGACGGATCGGAGAAGCCCATCGCGTACTTCAGCCAAAAACTTAACGATTGCCAGCGCAACTACACCACCACCGAAAAGGAATGCCTCGCCGCTGTGATGGCCGTCAAAAGGTTCAGGCCCTACATAGAGCTGATGCCATTTACTGTGGTGACGGATTATGCTAGCCTGAAGTGGTTGATATCGGTAAAAGATTTAAGTGGGAGATTAGCTAGGTGGTCCCTACAACTGCAGGCATTCAATTTCCAGATCGAGCACCGCAAAGGCGTTGACAACGTAGTTGCCGATACACTATCGCGCTGCATTGAAGAAATCGCGGACTCGCCAATTGCAAACATGGACACCCTGGAGTTCGAATCGCAGGAATACCAGGAGTTGGTGAAGACGGCCCAAGCTAATGCTGAGCGACTGCCCGACCTAAAAGTAGAGGATGGTCTTGTCTTTAAGAAAGCTTTAGTTAATGATGTCGAATGCGAGGAGAATGAGTGGAAGCTGTGGGTGCCTGAGTCGCTTACCTCTGCCCTTATAGAAAACGCTCACTGCACATGGGGGTATGGCTAAAACTCTAAGCCGCTTAAGGCGTCTGTATTACTGGCCAAATATGGTGGTCCAAGTCCGCAACTTTGTACGCAATTGTCAGACCTGTAAAGAGACGAAACCAAGTAACGCGACTCTAAGACCCGGCATAGGGAACGAGGTAGTCACAGATCGGCCATTCCAAAAATTATATGTAGATTTCCTCGGGAAATATCCCAGATCAAAGCGCGGGAATAGTTTTATTTTTATCGTAGTAGATCACTTTTCCAAATTTATTTCCTTAAAAGCGATGCGTGAAGCCACAGCTGCAAATGTCGTAAAATTTCTCACGGATGAAATATTCCACAAATTTGGTGTTCCGGAGATCAGATTCAGACAACGGGAAGCAGTTTGCGTCAAAACAATTCACGCAGCTGTTGCATGCTTATGGCGTTAAACATATGAAAACCGCGTATTATGCTCCGCAATCGAATGCAGCAGAACGCGTAAATCAATCGGTGCTGGCGGCCATCCGGTCATACCTCGAAAAGGACCATCGCGAATGGGATTTGTACTTGTCGGAAATTGAGTGCGCCCTACGTAGCGCGGTACATTCTGCGACCGGAGTTTCTCCATATTTCGCCTTGTTCGGAATGAATATGTTTACGAATGGGGCGGATCACGCGTTGGCACGAAAATTGAGCAGCCTGAATGATCCCGAAATTTTTCTACTGGACAATAGCGATAAAATCCGAATAATGCGCGAGAAGATTAAAGAAAACATGCACGACACTTACGAAACGAATGCATCACGGTACAACAAAAGAATTCGCGAAGTTAGTTTTAGGCCCGGCCAAGAAGTATACACACGCAATTTTGTGCTAAGCGACTTCAAAAGAAACATAAACGCAAAATTTTGCAAAAAATTCACTAAGTGTCGCATAGCAAAAGCACTCGGTAATAATATGTACCTTTTGGAATCGCTTGCGGGTAAGAGTCTGGGAGCGTGGCATGCGAAAGACATCAAACAGTAGATCACTAGAGCTGTATAATGCTCCTCTCCGGCGATGAGGGTCAAGTCGTCAAGGGAGAAACCAGCCACAAAAAACGGAGCACCAAAAACCTGCAAATAGGCACAAAGTAAACACGTCGCATGAAGTAAGATATTCCAAACTTCCCGTAGATTAATGGCAACCGGCAAAGGCACTCAACACATGCCCGGCGTAGCTCTCGAGGCTGGAGACCGTGTCAGGGTATGGGTGTTCCCCACGTTGGGCGTTTGCCTAAATATCACAGTAGCTATACCTGGACCACCTGAAAAGAGTTAATGCCGATAATAAATCATTAAAATTAAAATACCATGTTTCATTTACTTACCCAGCGCTCAATTTATTTTTTTGTTCTCATGAAGAAACGTCAAACATAGCAGAAGTGTCAAAAGGGAAATTATGAAGCTTTTGATGGGCAGATGTTGCCAGACGAAAAGTTGTAGTTTGGAGAGTTTGGGGAAAATCTCGAGGAGAGGGATAGCAATAGGGTGCGCGATACCACGATTGGCGGGTCGTGAACAATGAAGAAAGCGGAAAGAACGGTGATTAGAAGACATGGGGGCCTGACAAATAGCATATAAAAGGGGTCGGCTGAGTTCCGTAAGAAAAGTATTGCCGGTGTCATTGCAACGTTCAGACAGTGCGCGCTAGTTGAGCCTTGTCTTTTTTTCTTTTACAAGCCTTTTTTAAAAAAGTGCATTAACGTCCGAAAATTTTCTTTAGTGAAATAAAAATAAATTCTAAATGCATTTTTTAAAGTCCCGATTTGCAAAAAAAAAAATAAATAAATTGTGAGGAGTGTAGGCGAAGAGCCCACGATCACCTCTAAGCGCCCGGGAGAACGTGGTCATCAGAGGCAAGAAGAGGGAGAAGCCGATATTATACTTGCCAAGGCAGGAGGATTGGCCATCAGCGGTGACGACCATATAAGGCCCAAAGCACAAAACCCGTGGAATTTTTAATTTTTTTTAATTTAATTTAATTCTGTTTCCATATTTATTCACGTTTATAGCAATCGTTAACATTTGTGCGGTATAGTCCTTCCTTGTGTTATATGCCTTTTGTGGTTGCTTTTGTCCATCGCAGTGTTATGGACTTAAACCCCTATAGGAAATCCGCCTCCTGCATTGACGAAAGCCTCAAGATTTTAATTGATATTTTGTGTAAGCAATATAATGGCCTCAAAGTGGTGCACTTCAATGCAAGAAGCCTTAACGGTGACAAACTGTATTATATTAGCGATATTTTTGGGAAATTTGACATTGATGCTATTTGCATATCGGAAACGTGGTTTAATCCTGACATCTCCGACTTTTACTACAGCATTCCAAACTTCAATCTTATCAGAGCCGATAGCACACAAAGGAAAGGAGGAGGTGTTGCAATGTACTGCAGGTCTACCCTAAAATTTTGCGTTTTAGCAGAATCAAACAACTGTGATACGGAATTTATTATTGCCGAAATTTCTGACCGTGTGACTAAAATGTTAGTGTCCCGTGTGTATAACCCCCATAGATGTTACTTGTTGGATTCGTTTTTTTCTGAGCTATCTGTGTTTTTAATAGAGTATGAACGTTTTGTTGTATGTGTTGATTTCAATGTTAATCTGTTGTTAAACGACTCATATGCCAGCAAGTTACTTGACCACGTGGCCGCAGCAGGCCTTGCCGTAGTCAACAAACTCGTACCAACAAGATACGCACAAAATTCGAATCCAAGTTTGTTAGACCTCGTTATCACGTCTAGTCTTGACCATGTCATTAAATTTGATCAAATAAGTTTTATATCTGATCATGATCTAATATTTTGTGCGTTTGATGTGTCGTTTAATTGTCCTGCTAATCCTGTTAGTTTTATGTATCATGATTTGAAGTCTGTAAACGTTAGTAATCTGTCTGCTGATCTGTCAAATATTAACTGGGACGAATATTGGTTTGTTGAGACGGTAGATGCGAAACTTGACTTTTTAAATAATACCTTGACTAAATTATTTGATGTCCATGTCCCTCTACGTACTGTTCGGGCTATGAAAAGCTCTTGTCCGTGGTACAGTAGCAAAGTCAGAACAGCTATATTAACTCGTAACAGGTTATACTCAAAATGGAGACGAACCAAGGCTGACTTTGCTTGGTCACAATACAAAATTGCTCGGAACAATGCTACTACAGTTATAAGACAAGCTAAGCGGTTATATTGTAGCTCCAAGTTGAACCCTTCACTGCCTTCCAAAGATCTATGGCGCAATTTAAAACATCTTAATGTGCATGGAAAACTTAAGACTGAGTGCAATATCGATCCAAATGTGCTTAATGTCTCTTTTAGTAGTGCTAGTAAAAGCTGTGATAGTCAAGGGCGCGTGATGNTAGCAGAATCAAACAACTGTGATACGGAATTTATTATTGCCGAAATTTCTGACCGTGTGACTAAAATGTTAGTGTCCCGTGTGTATAACCCCCATAGATGTTACTTGTTGGATTCGTTTTTTTCTGAGCTATCTGTGTTTTTAATAGAGTATGAACGTTTTGTTGTATGTGTTGATTTCAATGTTAATCTGTTGTTAAACGACTCATATGCCAGCAAGTTACTTGACCACGTGGCCGCAGCAGGCCTTGCCGTAGTCAACAAACTCGTACCAACAAGATACGCACAAAATTCGAATCCAAGTTTGTTAGACCTCGTTATCACGTCTAGTCTTGACCATGTCATTAAATTTGATCAAATAAGTTTTATATCTGATCATGATCTAATATTTTGTGCGTTTGATGTGTCGTTTAATTGTCCTGCTAATCCTGTTAGTTTTATGTATCATGATTTGAAGTCTGTAAACGTTAGTAATCTGTCTGCTGATCTGTCAAATATTAACTGGGACGAATATTGGTTTGTTGAGACGGTAGATGCGAAACTTGACTTTTTAAATAATACCTTGACTAAATTATTTGATGTCCATGTCCCTCTACGTACTGTTCGGGCTATGAAAAGCTCTTGTCCGTGGTACAGTAGCAAAGTCAGAACAGCTATATTAACTCGTAACAGGTTATACTCAAAATGGAGACGAACCAAGGCTGACTTTGCTTGGTCACAATACAAAATTGCTCGGAACAATGCTACTACAGTTATAAGACAAGCTAAGCGGTTATATTGTAGCTCCAAGTTGAACCCTTCACTGCCTTCCAAAGATCTATGGCGCAATTTAAAACATCTTAATGTGCATGGAAAACTTAAGACTGAGTGCAATATCGATCCAAATGTGCTTAATGTCTCTTTTAGTAGTGCTAGTAAAAGCTGTGATAGTCAAGGGCGCGTGATGATTTTCTTTGCTTAAATGCTGCAAAGTCATATGTGTTACCTGTTAGTAATAGTGAAGTACATATATGTAGAAGATATTCCAAAACTTTTTGTTGGTAATAGTGTCCTTGAATTTACTAACAAAATTCGAAATTTAGGCTTCGTCGTTAATTCAAAGTTGAGCTGTTCTGACCATATAAATAAAGCTGTGAGTAATGTGTATTCTGTTTTACGTAGATTGAGAATGTCAGCGTCATTTACGCCTTTGGAGACTCGAAGAAAGCTAGCTATTCAACTCATAGTACCACACATAACGTACAAATATTTACATCACGTTTTGCATATTGCTCTTAAAAAGTTGATTGAAGTACTTGATTGAGATCTCCATCACCGGTGATTATCACATAATCAATCAAATGACTATCACTGTTCTTGTAGGGTACTTGATTGAGATCTCCATCACCAGTGAGTATCACATGATCAATCAAATGACTATCACTGTTCTTATAGGGTTTATTCCAAATAAAATTCTTAATATAGTACAAGAATATAATCATAATATATTATAATACATGTAGAATAAAAAAATGAGTAAATTGGAAATTATCAACTTTTTTTGTTGGGCGTCGTTTAGAGCATTTATATAACAATTACCTTTTGTCTTTATTTCGCCCGTTCTGTCACGTTTTTCATCGCCTCCTAGTGCAACATCCATTATCCTCAAAGGACCGCCGTTTATTTATGATGCTTTCCATTTCCAGACAACCGGTCAGGTACGAGCATGATTTTTAATTTCGACCAAACTCAAATACATTGTTTGTTGGTCCAAATAATGAGACACGTATTTTTTCTTTTGGCTCGGAAAAATTTTTCGGCCGAATTAAACGCGATTTTGTTTTTCAGGCAAAATTCAACTTTTCGAATTGACAGTGAGAATGTTTTTTTAAAATGCCCATAACTTTGTCAAAATTTAATAGATTCCAACAATGTTTTTACTCAAATTTCAGTAATTCTTGTCACTTCAAGGTAGAATGATATAATTATTGATTATCATTATTTAAAATTTTTTATTTAACAATAAACAAAAAGTGCAAATTTTTTTTTAAACTTAATTTCTCAAAAAGTGTAAATTTTTTTCTCTCAAACTTATTTACCGGGAAAGAGACACTTTGAACTACAATCAACCCATATCTCTAATAGCGAAGATTTTTTTTCTGAGTTATGATATTTTATAGAAAATATACGATTTTGTGGTACATACTGCAATATTCTTATATTGTTTAACTAAATGGAACATATGTATGTAATATATCAGCAAAAAGTACAGCGTGATCATTTTTTGTGTATCAAATAGATATTAGAACACACTTTCCACCATACAGTTTCGAAATACAAAATCACATTTTCCCGCTTTTTATAACTTGCTTACAGTACACGCGGTAGCTCTAGAGGATTGGAATTATCTTTTAAGTGTCGCCTGATTGAGGACGCGTTCATGCATTTCTCTTCCTCCTAAACAAATAATTGTGATAAATTTAGCTTTATTTCTGTCTTTTCTTTAAAACTCTTTATTTTAATATTTTAATTTTACTCGCACAGCTTGTTTGCAGCCGCTTGCAGGTTGTTGAACTGTCAAATTTCGATTATCGAACTGATGATAGTTGCCATTCGTAATACAAATTTTCTTTCCAGTTGCATTGTCAGCTGACAACCGAAGCGTGGTTGTGTTGCCATCCGTAATCGACCCATTAATATCAAATGTAACTTTTTCTTACGGCCTCTTACTTCTGTTTTGTAATGCATTCCTGAAAGGATCACAACTGATTTATTTTTCTTCGGCACGAGCTGGTCCATTGTTTGCAGACCTGTGTATGTTGTAGGTTCGAAACTGGCAGTTTGTGGTGGTACAGCAGATCAAGTTGTTCCATCTTTGTCAGAATAATTTCCCTGGTTTCACCTGGTCTGCCGTCCTTTTTTCATTTTCACTTTCGTCTTCCGGGTCGTATTCTGGTGATTGGAGTTTTTCTAAATCGTTGTCTTCTGGAGTGACATCATATTCGTCATCCTCTACAATCTTTCAGGTACCAAAGGCTCTCCGTCACTATTTTCCCTGCCTAACTCTTCTAACTTCGGACAAATGTATTTTTGCTGTTCCTCGGGATCAAGTGCAATAAGTTGTCGTGGAGTGAGTCATTCACCATCTTCCATTTTTACTTTTGGTAAATTTTGTTTCGTTGTGAAAAGCTTGGCAATAACAACCCATAGCTCTTCAGTGTCCTTGTTCACACTACATAAATTCAAGTTGTCACCTTACTTTTTACTACCAAAAGTCGACCTACCTAATGTACCAAAGCAAGTGCACTTACCAGTGCCCAACAACAACAATACACAAGGGCCAACCAAGTAAACAAATATACGCACAAAAAGGAAGTGACAAAAAAATTGCAAGCGGCTGACTCAGTGGAGACGGCGGGGTTGCTTGAGGGGGAACAACAAGGCAATATACAATATACTGAGGGCAAATGGAATTTAAAGTTGGACAACAACAATTTTATGAGGGAACGGCATCAACTATTAATATGTAGTCTGTTCCTTTGAACTTCGGACTAAAACCTGTGGAACTGTCAAACTACAATTTTATGCTCTCAAATGAGAGTAAAAGGAGAACAGATGCAGAAGTGCATAGGAACGCAAAAAGCACTATTTCCTGTAAAAACGTCAGACGGTTTGTTTACATGTCATTGGTACTACACTGATTTGGCTGAAATATCACTAAATAATTATTAAAATCTATACATATTCAAATATTTCGTTGTTTACTTCCATTTTTTAACAAATATAAGGTTCTTTGCTTTCACCGCTTTCTGTTTTTGTTTGCACATGTAAATCAGCTGATCGTTTGACACTTTTCATGAACTTACAGGAAAAAAAACTCCGGACTAAATCCTGTAACTTCTGACTAGGAACAGTTGCTCAGTTACTCTCTCAAATGTGTTCCCACTTACAGGTTTTATGTCAATAGGAACGACTTCCTGTAAGTTCTGACTAAATCCTGTAAACCGGACTGCTATTGGAACAGACTAATGTATATAGCGAACTAACGTACACATATCACTACTAGGGCGGGCCTAAAATTACGAGACCAGTCACTGAGTATTTAAATGCGGCCAAAAGTATTAAACGACAAAACAAAAGATTCTACGCAACAAAAATGCAAAAACAAAACCTTGTTTCTTGGTGCACGCGAGGTGATGTCCAACCAAAAAGTTACGAACCCACTCGTAACTTTAACCCGCCAAGTGACGGCTCTGGGTGCGGGATGCTAAAGGGAAGGGATAGGGACCACAATAGGGAAAAACTACCGACAACTCTACTCGCCAAATACAGGCAACAACACAGATGATACTTATGCTGTGGTCGGGGTGTGCGTCGACCACTGGGTGCTCCTGCGGTGCCTGTCCCACTACAGGCTAAGGGCTAATTCCGAACAAACCACTACCGCGTCTGGTACCAAAACACTTTTCAATTATCTCGATAAAATCACACTAGCACTAATTCGCTCACAATAGGGATGTTTCTCTTCGCATTGCTCACTAGGTTCTGCCCCGGCGCGCAGCTACAAGTTGGGCCGTAACCTACGCGCCGGTCCGCAAAACCATCGGGCCTCAGTGCTGGTGCCCGATCACTTGGCGCCGGCCCGTTAATTCTTAAACGAGTTGGGCGCTTTGGCGGTCGCCACCACGGCGCACACAAACAACCACCATAGACTTTGCCATTGCCATCATTCGGCGGACAACAAAAGTGCCGCGATAAGTGAAAAAGGCGACGCCCCTATTGTGGTTTTTCGCGTCATCTCTTCTTCCTATCCATTTACTATTGGTCGGTATGGTTTTGGCGCGAACACCCCTAATGGAGACATTTCCCCAATGTGTTAGCACACCACCGACGATCAGCTGTTTTGCTCTTCAACCTAAGCTTTAAGTTACACAACTAGTTGCCGGTAGAGTTCGCTCCTATCGGTTGGAGTAAAAGGAAATAAGGGTAAAACGGAGGAATACACAAAATAAAACTTTGTTGCGGCCAGTACGCGACAACTCCACCCCTTCCTCATTAAAAAGAAAGCGAAGGGTTCTTTTGTCTAAAAGTGTGTTTGCATTGTTCAACTTTGCATTCAACATTTGCGTTCAACTCAGCGCAGGGTTGCACGAAAAAAAAGTTGAAGGGCTAAAAATATCAAGATATGAAAAAATATCAAAATATTCGCCATAAAAAGGTGTTTTCATTGTTCAACTTTGCATTCAACTTATGGTTGAACGGAATTTCAACTAATCGCTTTCAACAAAGTTGGTCGCCAGCCAACTTTTGCCATTCAACTTTTTTTTTCGTGCAACCCTGCGTTGAGTTGAACGCAAAGTTGAAAAATGCAAACACTGCTTAAGACTTGAGATACTCGTCCCTATAAGGTCTCAATTCTTTGACGTTCCATGTCCCCTTTTCCCGACCTGTATCGTCTACCAGGACATACGTCCAAGGCGACACCTTCATCTTCACTATAAAGGGTCCTATATATTTCGGTGCTAACTTGGCCGCCTAGTAATTCGCTGCATCCGATAACACAAAATGTTTCCTCCACACTAGCTCTCCTGGTATAAACTGGACATCCCGTCTCCTAAGATTATACTGCGTGCCTAACTTCGCACCCTCCTAAAACTCCTAAAACCTCGTGCTGCGCTGACCTAATGCAACAAGCTACCTTAGCTAATTGCTGATCCCATGATCGCTGATTCTCCGATACATAAGCCCTAAGCGCAGTTTTTATAATCTGATTTATCCTCTCAGCCGGGTTAGCCTGTGGATGGTAGTTCACGAATCTTGAACTGGGATCCGTTGTCGCAAACCACCGACCGAGGGACACCAAACAAAAGAAATACCTGATCTTCGAGAAGCTTACAGATGCCCTTCGCCGTAGCAGTCCGTAAGGGGAACAAAAGTGGAAACTTCGAAAAATAATCTACCACCGTTAAAATATACTGGTAACCCTGGGTCGACTTCACCAAGGGCCCTACCAGATGTACGCAAATCGTTTCCCAAGGCTCGACTGCCTTGGACCTCTCGACCATACCCCCAGCTGGCTGTGAATTATCAGGCTTAACTTGCTGACAAACTTTACAATTCCTCACATATTTCGCTATGTCCGCCTTCATCTGTGGCCACTAAAATTTTTGTGCAAACCTAGCGCAAGTTTTTCTGACACCCATATGACCCGCCAACTGGTCATCATGATATTTCGTTAGAACCACCAACCTTTCCTGGCGCCCTAGGACCTTTTTCCAATCCGACGAGTTTCCATAGATAGAGGGGAACTTCGTCCTACGAGGTAGCCACCTTCTACTCTCCACACTGGATATGACAAGGGTTCCTTTTCAACAGAGCGAATCATTTTCAGCAACCAGGGGTCACTAGTGGAAACTTCAGCAACAGGCATACTACGGGACAACATGTTCCTTTCCCTTCCGGTGGACGATCTCAAAGTCAATTGCTGGAGCTTCAGCGCCCAACGCGCTAACCTACACAAGGATCCTTCAAATTGTTTCTTCTTCTTCTTCTTTTTTGGCGCTGTAACCGCCTAAGCGATTTTGGCCGAGTTCAGCAAAGCACGCCAGTCGTTTCTCCTCTATGCCAACTGACGCCAATTGGAAACGCCAAGTGAAGCCAAGTCCTTCTCCACCTGATCTTTCCATCGCAGTGGAGGCCTCCCTCTTCCTCTGCTACCACCAACGGGTTCCGAGTTGAATACTTTCAGAGCTGGAGCGTCGGTGTCCATTCGAACGACATGACCAAGCCAGCGGAGCCGCTGTATTTTAATTCGCTGCCCTATGTCTATATCGTTGTAAAGCTCATACAGCTCATCGTTCCATCGTCTGCGGTACTCGCCGTCGCCAACGCGTAAAGGACCGTAAATCTTCCGCAAAATCTTTCTCTCAAACACCCCAAGAGCCGCCTCATCGGATGTTGTCATTGTCCATGCTTCTGCGCCATATACCAGCACGGGCATGATGAGTGACTTATAGAGCGTGGTTTTCGTACGTCGAGAGAGGACTTTACTCCTGAATTGCCTACTCAGTCCAAAGTAGCACTTGTTGGCAAGAGTGATTCTACGTTGGATTTCAATGCTGACATTATTATCGGTGTTAATGCTGGTTCCCAAGTAAACGAAATTCTCTACTTTCTCGAAATTGTAACTGTCAACAGTGACGTGGGTGCCAAGGCGCGAATGTGCTGACTGTTTGTTTGATGACAGGAGATACTTCGTCTTGTCCTCGTTTACCACCAGACCCATGCGCTTTGCTTCCCTATCCAACTTGGAAAAGGCAGAACAGACTTCGCGGTTTTTGTTACCGATGATGTCGATGTCATCGGCATAAGCCAGCAATTGCACGCTCTTGTAGTAAATTGTTCCTGAGCGGTTCAGTTCTGCAGCTCTTATTATCTTCTCCAACATCAGATTAAAGAAGTCACATGAAAGGGAGTCGCCCTGTCTGAAACCCCGTTTTGTGGCGAACGGCTCGGAGAGGTCTTTTCCATTTCTGACGGAGCTGGTGGTATTGCTCAACGTCATTTTACACAGCCGTATGAGTTTTGAGGGGATGCCAAATTCAGACATAGCGGCGTATAGGCAACTCCTTTTAGTGCTGTCAAAAGCGGCTTTAAAGTCGACAAATAGGTGGTGAGTGTCGATCCTTTTCTCGCGGGTCTTTTCCAAGATTTGGCGTATTGTGAATACCTGGTCTATGGTGGATTTGCCAGGTCTAAAGCCACACTGATAAGGCCCAATCAGTTCATTGACGGTGGGCTTCAGTCTTTCACACAATACGCTCGATAAGACCTTGTAACCTATGCTTAGAAGGCTGATCCCGCGGTAGTTGGCGCGAATGGCGGGGTCACCTTTCTTGTGGATTGGGCAGAGCACACTTAAATTCCAGTCGTCGGGCATGCGTTCATCTGACCATATTCTGCACAAGAGTTGATGCATGCACCTTATCAACTCCTCGCCGCCGTACTTGAATAGCTCAGCTGGCAGGCTGTCAGCTCCAGCGGCTTTGTTGTTTTTCAGCCGCGTTATTGCTATACGTACCTCGTCATAGTCAGGCGGTGGAACGTCGACTCCGTCATCATCGACTGCGGGCTCGGGTTCTTCTTCTCCACAACTTTCCGTGCTGCTACCATTTAGTAGGGCGGAAAAGTGTTCCCTCCATAATTTAAGTACGCTCTGGACATCAGTTACTAGGTCGCCATTATTGTTCTTACAGGAGTGCGCCCCGGTCTTTAAACCTTCCGTAAGTCGCCTAACTCTCTGGTAAAATTTTCGGGCATTCCTCCTGTCGGCCAGCATTTCAAGCTCTTCGCACTCACGTATTTCGGCCTCTCTCTTCTTGTTGCGGCAAATACGTCTCGCTTCCCTCTTCAGATCCCTATAGCGGTCCCACATAGCGCGCGTTGCGCCCGATCGCAGCGTGGCCCTGTAGGCGGCATCTTTTTTCTCTGCAGCTTCCTGACACTCCTCATCGTACCAGTTGTTCTTTCGGGCTCGCTGAAATCCGACTACTTCTTCGGCGGCGGTACTTAATGAGCGGGAAATGTGGTTCCACTGCTCGCATATGTCGGTTTGTTGAAGAGTGCTCTCTGAGAGCAGGTGTGAGAGTCGAGTAGCGAAAGCGCTGGCTGTCTGTTGTGATTGCAGCTTTTCGACGTTAAGCTTTCCTTGCATATTTGGGCGCACATTTTTTGCTGCACAGAGGCGGGTGCGTATCTTGGCTGCAACAAGATAGTGGTCCGAGTCGATGTTTGGGCCTCGGAGTGTGCGTACGTCTAAAACACTGGAAGCGTGCCTTCCGTCTATCACAACATGATCGATTTGGTTTCTCGTTTTTCGATCCGGAGACAGCCAGGTAGCTTGATGGATCTTTTTATGCTTGAACCTAGTACTGCATACTACCATGTTTCGGGCCCCGGCGAAGTCGATCAGCCTCAATCCGTTGTCGGACGTTTCGTCGTGGAGGCTGAATTTTCCGACGGTGGTTCCAAAGATCCCTTCTTTGCCCACCCTGGCATTGAAGTCGCCAAGCACGATTTTGATATCATGACGGGGGCAGCGCTCGTACGTGCGCTCCAAGCGCTCATAGAAGAGATCCTTGGATGCCTCATCCTTCTCTTCCGTCGGGGCATGGGCGCAGATGAGCGAGATGTTGAAGAATCTCGCTTTGATGCGGATTGTGGCTAGACGCTCGTCCACCGGGGTGAACGACAGTACTCGGCGACGGAGTCTCTCTCCCACCACAAATCCAACTCCGAATTTGCGCTCCTTTACATGGCAGCTGTAGTAGACGTCGCAAGGCCCCAGACATTGTTTGCCTTGCCCCGTCCAACGCATTTCTTGGATGGCGGTGATGTCAGCTTTTGTCCTTACGAGGACATCAACCAGCCGGGCAGAGGCACCTTCCCCATTAAGGGTCCGGACATTCCAGGTGCATGCCCTCAAATCGTAGTCCTTTAAACATTTGCCGTGGTCGTCATCATAAGGGGGGGTCTCATCCGAGGCTTTGCCTTGCTTCTTCACTGGAAGTGGTTTTTACGTGGCGGGTCCCAAGCCCAGCGCACAACCCATTGCTGGGACGGGGGTGGTTTCGCAACCAAATACACGTTTATATAGCGAGCCGCTTGCTCCAAGCAGACACCCGCTTGCAGCCGCACCTACTGGTGAACAGACGCTGCAGACTTCAGTGAGCCCTTAAACCGAATAAGTCAGAGTGGTCCCACCGAAGCTCCCTCTCTTTCTGCCGTGACCCAAGGCTCCACTCGGATTGGTTACCGCATCTCGCACATGGGTTGCTCACGTTGCCCAGAGTGCGCGAACGAGGACGCATGAGTCGGAATTGAGTATAGCCATGCAACTGTAACTGCATACCCAGCGCAATGACTATACCCCATTGCACTCCATTGTTTAGCCAAACTAATTAATAGTGGTCAGTGACAACCGTAAACTTAGCGCCCTCAACATACGGTCGCAATTTCTCAACCGCCCACAGGACTGCTAGGCACTCTGTTGTTGAATAATTTTTCTCGTTCTTATTCAGGGACCTGCTCAAATACGCTATAACCCTCTCACCGTCTTCAAATCTCTGGGTTAACACTGCTCCTACACCGAAATCAGACGCGTCTGTCTGGATTGTGAAAGGTCTCTCAAAACCGGCGCTGTCACTAGGCATTCCTTCGCCTCCCTAAAGCTCCTTTTACAATCTTCGTTCCACTCGAATTTTCGGTTTTTCTTTGTTAACTCGGTGAGGGGCCTAACTAGTTCCGCGAAATCTTTTATAAACCTACGGTACCAGGATACTGTACCTATAAAGGACCTAACCTGTTTGACATTTTTGGGTCTCGATGTTGACCATCGCCTCTACCTTCTCTGGATCTACGTGTAGACCGTGTTTGTCTACCACGTAGCCTAAATATTTTAGCTCTGACCTACAAAAATTGGATTTAGTCCTGTTCAACCTAAGTCCTACTTTAGCTAACCTATCTAAAACTAGTTGCGAAATTTCCAAATGCTTCTCAAAATTATTCGTGACGATAATGATGTCATCCAGGTAAACAAAGACATGGGGCTCTAACTCTGGACCAATGACCGAATCTATAAATCTTTGCCAAATCGCGGGTGCATTATGCAATCTATATGGCATTCTCCTAAAATGGAAGAGACCCCGACCTGGTACCGTAAACGCCGTGAAGGGCCTCGACCGCTCCTCCACCGGTACCTGCCAATAAGCAGACTTAATGTCCAGACTGGACAAGAACCTTGCGTGCCTTAGCTTGTCTAAGGTCGCAGAAACATAGGGGAGGGGATAGCTATCCTTACCAGTGCATTTATTTAAGACCCTATAATCTACACAAAACCTCTAAGACCCATCTTTCTTTCTAATCATCGCTACAGGGGACGCCCAAGGACTATGCGACTTTTCAATTACTCCCTTATCGAGCATGTCTTTTAACTCCTCGTCTATACGCGGCTGTATGACGGGAGACACCGGGTAATACCTCTGCGTCACAGGTTCGACTCCTGCTTTTACCCTAATCCGATGATCAACAAGGTGGGTTCGACCTAACCCTTCTGGCATAGATAGCCCTCAACGCTTGGGCCACTAGCCCCTCTAAGGCCCTAGTCTCTCTACTGCCTAGCTCGGAGTGGTCCACTATCGCCGCCAACGACTCCTGTTCCGGTTGAGAAAAGCTCCACCTCATCATCAAATCCGGGATGATACCTGCCTTGGTCCAAAAATCGACACCAAGGATAAGACTCTGAGGCAAACCGGGGACTACGAGGCACTCCAGGAGGACCGACTTGCCCTCCACCTCGATTGGCAACGAAACCGAACCTAAAACCGAAATATGGCCTCCATCCGCCAAAGTCACTTTTAAAGAGTTGGGTAAAGTAGACGCCCTAATGCCCCAAGAACTCAAAATACTCCAACCGAATTGACCAATCACCGTCCTCGTCGCTCCAGAATCCAACAACGCTCGAAAAGTTGAACCAAAAATTTTTATGTCTAAATACGGAAGCTTATCGAAGCCATCCGCCACCAAAGAATATGCTAACCGAACATTCGACTCACCGAAACCAGCTGGGAGTCAGCAGGACTACTAACTCGCCCTACAAGACCACCCGACCTGCCGTCCCAGGGGTCTACCTCCCGTTTCCCTATTTATTTTCTGTGATGGTTTGGACTGGAATTTGTTCATCCGGCAAAACACCTCTGATTTTTGTGGATCAGGGGGTTAAAATCAATAGGGAAGCTTACCGTCGTAACATTTTGGAGGCTGTGGTACTTCCTTGGGCCCAAGAGCATTTTGGCGAACAGGAATGGACATTCTAACAGGACTCGGCTCCTGCTCACAGGGCATCAGAAGTTCAAGACTGGTGCAAAGACAATTTTCCGAACGTTATCACAACTGCAGAATGGCCACCGTACTCACTTATCACTGCGCCGTGAATGGGATCTTATTTCGCTAGAGGAGCTGCGGCGTGTGGCCAAAAATTTTACAAAACGTTTAAAGCTCTGCATTTGTGCCAAGGGAGGGCACTGTGAAGTCGGTTTAAACACAAATTCGTAATGCCTAGTACTATTGTAATTATACATAAGTTGTTTCTATAAATTTTGCTAAAATTATAGAAAAATATGCAAAAATGCTTGTCCCCGTTATTTATTGTCACCCTGTACGTATGTGCGTATGTATGTAAATATATTTACCACTAAGGTGGTCTCTTTTTTTAAATTTACTACTTTATTTTATTATTATTTTTTTATTAAAAATTCCAAAAATAGCTTACCCTATTATCCAATTTGACGTTAAATTTGAAACAAAAGGCTCGCCACCACAAGAGATTTATTTGAAGAGTTTTTTTCTTAAACTTTTTCTTTTCCGCGCACTAAAACTTAACCACTACACTTATCTGGTGTAACGGTAGAAGCGTGCAGCCTCCATAGGGTCGGTCCACAGGGACAAAGCCGTTAGGGTTGTCGGGTTTTCCGCGCATGCGAAGAGATGTTTCGAGTCGTGAGGGGTCTCTCCGCATGCCGGACACTCATTTGGCACATCCGCGTTAAGTCTGCTCAGGTATGAGTTTAACCTGCTGCAGTAGCCAGAGCGAAGTGGGCTATTGTGGTTCTTGTCTCCTGAGGCAGATGAAGCTCCGCCTCGTCAATGTCCGGTGGTTGTGTGCCTAGAACGGCATTCACAGGTCTGGAGTCTACATAACTCGAGACTGACTCCCTGTGAATTCCGTTCAGGGCCTGTGGGTATGCTGACGGTTCCAGAGGCTGCTTAATGAACCTCTGAACTTCGTCCGTCAGTTCGTAGATATGCCTCCTGACGTGCCTGGGCGAGGGCTCCCCTGCAAGCAGCTGTCTGTTTGGGTGGCCACATATGTGGCTATATTTTTACATACATATGTACATATATATATTTAATATGAAGTTAGAATTCTCACATCAATTTGCGCAATCTTTAAACCCATGGTTTCAATTGTGCGCATTTCGTCAGGTTTTTCCCCACAACTTGGTTTTGTTGCAGTGAAGCGACAGAGCAAGTGACGTGAAAAAAATATATGCGGACACTTTCGTATGTATCTATGCACATATGTATCTATGCACATATGTTTTGTTTAAAAGTAAAATAATATACCTTATATTTTTCTATCAGAGATTAATCTAGTAAAACGTAAGTTTACTAGTAGTTATATTTAAAGACTATTTCTATATTGTAAACTTCTTCTTGCTGGTATTTTCCCTCTTCGTTGTAAAAGCTTCCTTCTGGAAACATGGTCACCTTATCAGCTGACAGCATTCGAACCGCTCGATACCGCTCTATTTGTGTTTCAGTAAGCGAATTAGGTGGGCGAAAGTTGGTCGTCGGCATCGCTCTGCTGGGCGAAAAATTCCGTTCGCCGGGTATTGTGTTTCAAGCATTAGTTTTATTCAGATACCACAAATGTATGTTTTCTTCGAAAATACTCAAGTATTACCAGTAGAGTACTCTACTTGCAAATACCTTTTACTCGCAGTAGCTGCGGAAGGCAAAGTAAAGCTTATACCCGCGGGATTCACCCTNTGTATGTTTTCTTCGAAAATACTCAAGTATTACCAGTAGAGTACTCTACTTGCAAATACCTTTTACTCGCAGTAGCTGCGGAAGGCAAAGTAAAGCTTATACCCGCGGGATTCACCCTGCGCTTTTATACANAAATAATTTAATGATGTTAGATTTTATTTCTGTGCCCATTTCGTTATAGCTCGTTATTTTTTAAGCGAGTTAAGGTATTTAGGCCGTTTAAAACTATGAAATTATAAAATCTCGTCTGCGCGCTAGGCATACGAAAGATATCAATCCCTCTATGTTTACCTTAAAATGTTTCCAGGTATACGACGCGTGAACGTGTAGCCTTCTTGGAGGTGCCACGGCGAGTTCTAATATTTCTAACTAAAATTTAGGGGAAATGTTTAGTTATTGGCCCATCGTTTTTGGGGTGGGGGGCGGAGGGGGAGGGGCGTGGCCCCTCAAACCCCCCTCATTCGAAAGGGGACAGTCGCCACTTTACGAAAAGCCCCACCCCCCCTTGGGGACCTCCCACAGACCCCTAGGGAACCGTTTGAAAATGGGGTAAAAACGGCATTTTCCGAGGCAAACTGAGCAGTTTGAAGTGGAATATAACTCAACTAACGAAAACCGTGGGATTTTTAAATAGAAGAAATTATCCCAAGTTGGTTATCAAGCGATTTGAAAAAAAAAATTAACTAAAAAAAAAATTAAGGAAAAAAAAATTAACTAAAAATATTGTGAAATTAGGAAAAAAGCGACAGATAGAAATGTTGTAGTAATAGTAATATGATAGTATTTTAGCGCAGAACTTCTTTTTGCGTAGGCGGCCTTCGGCCGCACTTAGGGATTATAACCCTCA